>NC_138141.1:47280933-47290933 GCF_964188305.1 Podarcis bocagei | reverse complement strand
GGTTGGGTGCAGGCATACCACAGAAGGAAGTCAAACTCAAGAGTGTTCAGTTCTAGTGCTTTATTAAAAGCTTTATTACAGCAAATCAGTCTGCCAGGCCTCCCACCCTTTACAGTTGCAGGACAGACTTCAGCAAGGAGTTGGCTTGTCTGCATCCAAGCAAACATTCATACATCTTTGTGTATAAAGCAGCATACTTCACTTCGGCCAGGACTTCCCATCACTCCACTTGACCAGATGAGGGCGTAGGTGGCAAATACCAAAGTCTTATAGCTAGCTCCTTTTTCTGGACTCCATGCACCCAAAGCCCCCAGTTAAGGACAGCATCAAAACAAGCCAATTAGCTTCCATGAGCTCATCACTACAACAACTACCTATTAATTGTGGGGTTATCTTGACTACCAAAATGGTGCTTGCAGAGCTTCCAGAACAGTTCACCTTTGGTTCAACACAACCCACCTCTTCCAGATAACCCTAACAATCTACACGCCCAATCTTCCGTAAGTTCCTCGGGGTCTAGAAGGAGTGGAGTTATGCGGTGAATCTGTTACTCAGCTTACAAAAAAACGCACAACAGCAAGGCAAAAATATGCAATGAAGCAATCTGATAGTTACAATTATAACAAAAATCACCAGTAAGTGGTGCCACCCCCTGCAAGTCCTTGGAACCACCTCTGGTCCTCCATGATTCATGTTCCGATCAGGCTACCTTGGCACACAATCTTGATATAAAGCATGCACAAACTTAATTAGCTAGACTTATCTGAATTATATATTCTAATACACAAATCATTTTTATTTAACAGCTTGAAATATCAGAAAGCCTCCATGTCCATGTTCTGGTTATCTGCGTGCAGATCCAACATTATATGAGTCACTGTTTGCTGCCAAACAATAAGTCCAATCATGGCAGACACTTCTGCTGCCCCGGTGAGAATTCATGACCGCCAAGCTCCAGATCCACGTGAAGTGCAGGAACATTCTGGCACAGGTATGGATACAGCCAGCAGAGGAAACCTAGGACCAATCCCAATATCCACTCCAGTGGCAGCCTATTAATGAACAAACAAATATTGGTTAGGTGCTCAGAGAATAACTTGCACCTAAATATTAGTAAGTCAAAGGAGATGCTGTTGGACTTCCGGAGGAAGAGAGGGGAACCTGCCTGTAGTGGTTGGGAGTTACTCGTGCGTAATCCTGCTCCGTTTGAGCATTAGATTGCCTGGTTAAACCCTCCGGACTGCACAGCCCATCTCAGCATGGCTGCCCTTAGTCACTCGTAGAATCTGTCTGTGGGCGTTTCTTAAAGCGCTGCCAACATAAGAGCTGTTTGACGCCCAATCGTCTCCGCCTCTCACTGCGCGGGAGTCTCCTGTGCAGGGTGGGCGTGGGCAGCGGGGTGCTTGGGCTCTCCTCACTAACTTCCAACGAAGAGTCCTGGAGCCCCTGCACCTCCCTGTCCCGTTGCTCTCCTGGATCCCTGGTGTTACACTCATTCTCTTCCCCTTCTTCCCAGCTGAGTCTCCCCCTAGCGCTTGGACCTTCCCCTGCAGAATCAGAGACCCTCTCCTTCTCCCGTGCCTCTGATGTCAGTTCCCTGACACTGCCCCATTGTATAACGGGGGGGGGGTGCTGTGTGGAGAGAGTCCCCTGCTTTAAATTCCTGGGAGTTTACCGTAGTGAGGACCTTGCTTGAAAAATCAACTTAACTCAGGTGGTCAGAAAGGCCCAACAGAGACTCCATTGCCTCAGGGTCTTGCGCCGGAAGTGTGCCGGAAATAGTGTGTCCACACGCGTATGGGCACACCCTCCCCTGCCCTCTGGCCTGACGCATGATCGGTGCTGGAGACACCAGCCCGAGGTGCAGTAAGTTTGCTGACCCGTGTTCTAAGCTGAGACATCCTCCCACCGTTCCCCCTCTTCAGCAGGGAGGGGAGCAGAAGGCACAGGTCTTTCTTACATGCTGCTTCTGCATGTTTTCCCACAATTTTACCACCACACAAGGCAGCTTTCATTGGGGACGTAAATGACCATAACACCACAACCATAATGTGTGGCAGTCCAACATCTCACGAGATCAGACTGTTGTATGGTGTCAAACAAGGTGATCCCATGTCACTGTTTATCTTTAATATGATCTCTGATCACTTGCTACAGAAATTGCCTGAAGAAGTGGGGGCTGACCTGGGAGGCTTCAAAGTCCATGGTGCTGCACAACATGATCAACACAGTGGTGGAACATCTGGCACTATGTGGGCTTACCATCAATACCAGAAAGTGCCTAATGGTCTCCCTGGAGAATGTCCCCAGAAAAAAGAAAGTGGTGGTCAATGCTAAAATGGCACTCAAGAGGTCAGGCAAATGGAAATAGCTTAGGATCCCATTCACCACTGAGAGAAGAATGGCAATCCAACCCCTTGAGAGGCTGCAAGGGAAATCTTGAGGAACGGTTCCCTGAAACCCCAACACAGGGTGTTCAGACTACGGACTGTGGTCCTGCCATACTTTTACAACCAGCTGTCATTAGAGTCTGCAGGGGTGCAAATGCTTACCTGCGTGGACCACTGCTCAAGGACAATTAGAACCTGGCTTGGTCTTCCGGCATCCGGACTTGTGGCGTAGTTTCACATCAAGGTAAATAATGGAGGTCCCTGTTTGCAATGGCTGAGATGGAGCATACGGATCCTGCATAGAGAACACCTTCATAAATTGCCTTTAAGCAGGTCGGCAAGCAGTCCTTAGCTGGGAACTTCCTGGCAAAGGAACTGAAGGTAATGGAATATCACTTCAGTAACAGAGGAAGCTTCCTGCATACAACAGGGGCCCTGAGTGAAAGATGGATTGATGAAGCAGGGGAGCACATTGATGGTGGGGGTTAGAAGAAGAATCAAAAACACCAAACCAAGAGGCATGGTTGCACGTGTTTTCTGTCAGGAAGGGATTACTTTAATTCCATAAAACTCGGAATCAATGTGCTCCCAATATGAAAACGTCTAGCCAGAGGCAGAAGACTTGACAGACTCTGCAGAGGTGGATGCCATACATCTGAGACCCTGAACCAATACAAGGGTGTTACAGTAGTCTACAGACACTGGGCAACAGAAAGTGCAAGTTACATGTAACTTCAGTAAGACTGCCATCATGAGGAGTATGGAGTGATCACAAAATAACTGTTGCCTTTAGGAATAATAGGAAAGAAATATCTCCAGGCTCCATCACCATGGGTTGTGATCGGAGGGCTGTATGCTTACAGCATTGTCAAACAAACAGCCTCCATCCAAACAGAGAGAAGAGAGCAGGATTAAAAACTAGTGCTACAAAACACACCATAACACAAAATAAACTAGTCACCCCCCCAAACAAGGACATTTTTTTTTTAAAAATAGCCTAATGCCTGGTCCTGCCTTGGCCGGCCGCCTAGCAGCTGACTTAGAACTGGTGCGGACCAGAGGAATCCGACTGTTTACCATATTTTTTGCTCTATAAGACTTTTCCCTCCTAAAAAGTAAGGGGGTGTGTGTGTGCGTTTTATAGGGCGAATGCAGGCTGCACAGCTACCCCAGAAGCCAGAACAGCAAGAGGGATCGCTGCTTTCACTGCGCAGCAATCCCTCTTGTTGTTCTGGCTTCTGAGATTCAGAATATTTTTTTTCTTGTTTTCTTCCTCCAAAAACTAGGTGTGTCTTATGGTCTGGTGCATCTTATAGAGCGAAAAATACGGTAATTAAAACAAAGCATCGCGAAGGCCCGCGGCGTGTGTTGACGCGATGTGATTTCTGCCCAGTGCTCAGAATGTCAAAGTGAAGAAATTCAACAAAGCATGAGTAAACAGTGGGAGTAACTATGACTCTCTTAAGGAAAATGGCAGATGATGATCTGTGATGTTCTACTGATCAAACTTCTGTGGTCTTTTCCACATGCCTATCCCTACCTCCTCGTGGTGAGAGTCAGGCAACGTCTTTAGGCGGCTAACAGGGAAGGCTTATATGAGACTCTGGGTATCTACCAGAGAGTCTCAGTTCATCCTCACCCAGATTCCGGAAACGAAAATGAAACGATGCAGCAACACAAAGAGAAGTGGCAGGTCCTCTGGCCGTACCACCCGGGTGAGGAGCAGTTCCCGTGCTGCTGGGCCTGGTGTAGTTCCTGCGGTGGAACTCCCAGTTTTTGTATGTGAACACCCAGGTTGTGAGAGAACCTTTAACACCAAGACTGGACGCGGTGCTCATCACCGACAAGCCCACCCAACAAAATACACATCAGGTGAAAAGGAGATGGACCCCTGAGGAAACATCACTGCTGGCAAGAGAGGAGGCTAGGCTCCTAACCTCGGGGGCACGCCATATGAACCTAGCCCTGATGGAAAAATTCCCAGAGAGAACAGCAGAGGCGATAAAAGCCGATAGGCGCCAGCGGGCCTACTGGGAATTGGTTGCGACATATACCCAGGAACAGCTAGAGGAGGTAGACGGACCAGCCCCTCAACCTGTGGTGGAAGCTTCAAATACCCAATGGCGGGACAGGCTAATACAACATCTGCAGCAACTGCCCAGAATGGCAGCCACCACGGAACACCAAGTGCGATTGGAAAGGCTGAGTGCCACCATCGGGTTGAGGATGCTCACTGCTGTGTTCGAAGAACTATCCCTGGTTGTGCGGGGCATGCAAGGGATGCGACCCTGGAGGGCGCAGAGAGGGGAACGAAGTAGCCAAGAACAACAGACATCCAACAGGTGGAAGAGGCAAGAGCAGTATGCCATTTTCCAACATCTATGGCATCAGAGTCCCACTAAATGTATTAAGTGGGTTCTGGATAAGAACAGGAGCATCCCAATTGAGAACTGGGAGAAGCTAATGACCAGGGCTCCGGATTGCTCACCAGGCCCTGGCCCCATGAGGGATGTCATAACATCTGTCAGGGGTTCAGGAGCAGAGGCAAGGGCAAGGGAGGAAACAGAGAGCGAGGGGGAGGAGGCAGAAGAAAAGATGAGTGATGACGACGACCCGAGATCTCCGAGTCTTTCCAGTGAATCAGAAGATTCACAGAAAGGAGCACCAGTGGTCAGGGCAAGGGGGGAGCCTAGGGGGACACCCCAGGAAGATAGAGCCAGAGGGGACTCAGAGGGGAGCAGTTGGAAATCGGGACCAGCGTCACAGCCAGAGAGCAGGGAAGAGGAAGAGCGCCAGAGATCAAGCGCTGGCAGCTCGCAACAGGGGGGAGGGCACGAGTCAGGAGTGGCCACACCTCCATCGGGGAGCGAAGAAACGGTCAGACGGAAAGTGGAAGGTTGGGCGCGCGCGCCAAGTTCAAATGCACAGGAAAGTGACGCAGTAGGCAGCCAGGAAAGGGAGCCAGGTCCTAAAGCCCGGCGCAAGGAGACAGGGAGTTCCGGGGGGTCGGCGTCAGAAGAATCCCGGAAGGAAGAGACCCCAGGGGGCAGAGGGACCCAGAGGAGAGCAGTCAGGCGGAAAAGGTGGAGCAGGGCTAGGATATTAAGTTGGTGCACAAGGGGCGGAGACTCAGACGGAGCTTCGCCGATCTAGCCATTAGACGTAGAGTTGCACGCAGCAGCTTGGGAATGGAAACTGTAACTCAATAAATACTTTTACTTAATGACCGCTGGCTAGCGTGATCCTCTGTGAGCTAGGATCTTGAAGCAGCTCTGACAACATCATTATGGGAACCCATGACAACTGCTGAGATTAAGAGAGCCCTACCATCGGCCTCAACAGCACCAGGACCAGACAGAATGACTGTGGAGCAGGTGAAGAAGCTGCATCTGGATGTGCTAGAGCAGCTCGTCACCCTAATAATGGTATGCGGGAAATGCCCCTAGTTGTTGCTGGGGGTTCGAACAACTTTGATTCCCAAGAAAGAACATGCCCAAGATCCGGGAGACTTCTGCCCAATAACTTTAATCTTTAAAGCCCTATACAGCCTAGGACTAATATATATGAAGAACTTAAAAAATTATTTAAATTAACATTCAAAAAAGAGGCCAGAAATATTTTTATTAAGCATTTTGCCAAAAGAAATAGGGAAATTGAAAAGAACATTGGTTATGTATGGAATAACGGCGGCCAAAATTTTAGTAGCAAGAAATTGGAAAAACACAATAATACACAACACGGAAGATTGGCAAATCCTAATGGGAGAATATCTGCAGCTAGTAGAGGATCAGGTTTAAGGTGCTGGTTTTAACCTTTCAAGCCCTATACGGCCTAGGACCGTCGTACCTACAAAACTGCCTCTTCTGGCATGCCCCACGGAGGACCTTATGGTCTGCTAACAACGCCTTGAAGATCCTGGGCCACAGGGAAATTAGACTGGCCTCGACTAGAGCCAGGGCCTTTTCGGCCGTGGCCCCAACCTGGTGGAACACTCTCCCACAAGAGACCAGGGCACTGCGGGATTTGACATCTTTCCACAGGGCCTGCAAGACAGAGCTGTTCCGCCAGGCCTTTGGGCAGAATGCAGTTTGACTTACTTTCCTTTGTATAAAACAAACCTGAAGGAGGGCCCCAACCTGCTCACAGGTCCTTGTATGATCAGTGGAAACAGTTGGTCCTGGCAAGTATTAACCACTCTCAATTCCAACCCGATAATTGCCACCTGCCCAGATTTTAACTTGTCTGAACTAATTTTAAGATGCATTTTAAGTAATTAATGTCTGTTTTTATGCATATGGTGATGTTTTTATGATGTTAGCCGCTCTAAGTCCGGCCTCGGCCAGGGAGGGCGGGAAACAAATAATTTTTTTGAAAACTTTGATAGATAGATAGATAGATAGATAGATAGATAGATAGATAGATAGATAGATTGTTACACCATGTTTAACCAAACTACAGCTGCAAATTGAACGAGCATGCCCTCAATTCCTTCATCCAGGGTGAAATATACTCAAAGTCGCAAAGTGATTTCATGCTCTTTATTCAGCTCATAGTGGTGAGGAGAAATGAATGAAAGTCCCCTCAAAGTATCTACTTTATATACATTATTTACACAATGGGCTGCACATGATTGGCTAATTCCAGAATTCTACTGTAAGCCAATCAGGTTGTGGAAATAGATCAAGGAGAGAGAGAGAGGGAGGCAGGCGGGCGGGCGGGCATGCCAACACACACACAAACACTCACACATCCCCCATTTCGACCGCATGATTGCACGGACGCACGCACACATGATCTTGACAATAGGGATACGACAAAGGAGAAGAAGAAGAAGAAGAAGAAGAAGAAGAAGAAGAAGAAGAGGGCTGCCCTGCCCTTACCATGCTGGCCACACGAGGGCGCCCCTTAAAAAAGGTCCAGGTTCTTACCCGGTCTACCTGGAAGAAGGCAGGCAGGCAGGGGACGGCCATGCTCCCTGCCTGCCTGCCTCCCTGCCTGCCTGCCGGACTACCTAGAGCACGGCGCGGAACCGCAGTCCGGTCAACTGGGCGCCGGACCTCGGTGAGCCAGGCCTACCAGCCGGAGGGGTTGGCGTTGCCCGGTCTCCCGGCCTCGGCTCCCCTCCGGTCTACCGGTCGGGAAGGCTGGGTCTTGCCGGCCTTCCTCAGAGATCGTGGGTGCTTCCCGGTCTACCCACCGGAAAGCACGGTTCTGCCGATCTACCTGGCGAACGGCGCGGAACAGCTGGCCAGTCTACTGGGCGCTGGACCTCGGGATGCCCGGTCTTCCCGCCGGAGGGGCTGGGGCGATGCCCGATCTCCCGGCCCTGGCTCCCCTCCGGTCTACCAGCCGGGAAAGCTGGGTCTTGCCGGTCTTCCTCCAGAGATCGAGGGGGTCCCCGGTCTACCTGCCGCACAGTCTACTCCCGGTATACTCGGGAGGGCCCCGGTCCTCCCGGCGGCGGGTGGGCCTGCGAAAGGAGTCCCCCCAGTCTGCCGGCTGTGGAGGCTGGGCCTTGCCGGGCCCCTTCCGAGAACGGGGGGCCTCCCGGTCTACCGACCGAAGGCCAAGTCTGCTTCTTGTGTGCACCGTCACCCCGGGCCGGGCCGGGCCGGGCATGGCAGCGGTGCCCGGTCTCCCGGCCCTGGGCTCTGCTGGCCGTGGAGGCTGGGTCCTGCCGGTCTACCTCCGAGGAAGGGAGGCTTCCCGGTCGACCCACCGGAGGGGCAGGCGACGTTACCCTGTCTCCCGGCCGTCGGCTCCCCTCCGGTCTACCGGCCCGTAAGGCAGGGGCTTGCCGGCCTTCCTCACAGATCGTGGGGACTTCCCGGTCTACCCACCTGAAAGCGCGGTTCCGCCGGTCTACTTGGCGTACGGCGCGGCACCGCAGGCCGGTCTACTCGGTGTCAGGCACGGTGGGCTCCTCGCGTCCACGCACACCACGCCCTGCCTGCCTGCCTGCCTGCCTGCCTGCCGCAGGGTCTGGGACTTCCAGGTCTACCTAAGAGGAGAAATGGCTTCCCGGTCTAGCCTCCAAGAGGTCGCGAGGCGCCAGTCCACTAGGCGGTGGGGGCTGGAGCCGCTGCCCGGTCTACTAACCTTCGAGGAGGGGGAGGCTCTGGCCGGTCTTACGAGAACGGTAGCGCAACCGATGGCCGGTCTACTGGTCGCCGGACCGCGGAGAGCCCGGACTACCGGCCGGGAAGGCTGGGGTTTGCCGGTCTTCCTTAGAGATCGTCGGGGCTTCCCGGTCTACCCACCGGAAAGAGAGGCTCTGCCTGACCACCTGGCGCACGGCGCAGAACCGCTGGCCGGTCAACTGGTCCCCGGACCTCGGGAAGCCCTGTCTACCCGCCGGAGGAGACAGCGGCCTTGCCGGGCCTCCAGGCCCTCGGCTCCCATCCGGTCTACCAGGCAGGAAGGCTGGTTCTTGCCGGTCTTCCTCAGAGAACGTGCGGCTTCCCGGTCTACCAAGTGGAAGGAGCGGTCTTGCCTGCCTGCCTGCCTGCCTGCCTGCGCCTGCCTGCCTGCCTGCCTGCCTGCCTGCCTGCCTGCTCGCCGCAGTGCCTGGGTCTTCCAGGTCTACCTCGGAAGAGAAACGTCTTCCCGGTCTACCCTCCTTGGGCCCGGCAAATGCCGGTCCACACGGAGGTGGGCCTGGAGCGGCTGCCCGCTCTAGTCGCCGGCGGAGGTGGGCAGGCTGGGTCTTGCCGGACTTCCACCCAGAGATCTATGGGCTTCCCGGTCTACCTGGCGCACGGCGCGCCACCGCTGGCCGGTCTGCTGGGCGCCGGACCTCGGTGAGCCCGGTCTACCGCCCGGAGGGGCTGGCGGCGTTGCCCGGTCTCCCAGCCCTCGGCTCCCCTCCGGTCTACCGGTCGGGAAGGCTGGGTCTTGCCGGTCTTCCACAGACATCGTGGGGACTTCCCGGTCTACCCACCGGAAAGCGCGGTTCTGCCGGACTACCTGGAGCACGGCGCGGAACCGCTGTCCGGTCTACTGGGCGCCGGACCTCGGGAAGCCCGGTCTTCCCGCCGGAGGGGCTGAGACGATGCCCGGTCTCCCGGCCCTCGGCTCCCCTCCGGTCTACCGCCCGGGAAAGCTGGGTCTTGCCGGTCTTCCTCCAGAGATCGAGGGGCTTCCCGGTCTACCTGGCGCGGGGCGCGGAACAGCTGGCCGGTCTACTGGGAGTCGGACCTCGGTGAGCCCGGTCTACCGGTCGGAGAGGAGCTTGCGGCATTGCCCGGTCTCCCGGCCGTCGGCTCCCCTCCGGTCTACCGCCCGGGAAAGCTGAGGCCTTGCCGGTCTTCCTCCAGAAATCGAGGGGCTTCCCGGTCTACCTGGCGCACGGCGAGGAACCGCTGGCCGGTCTACTGGGAGTCGGACCACGGTGAGCCCGGTCTCCCGGCCGGAGGGGCTAGCAGCATCACCCGGTCTCCCGGCCGTCGGCTCCCCTCCGGTCTACCGGCACCCGAAGGCTGGCGCTTGCCGGTCTACCTCCGAGAGCGTGGGGGCTTCCCACCCCGGTCTACTCGCTGGAGAGGCTGCGGTTTGCCGGTCTACTAGGGAGGGCGTAGGGAGGACTTCCCGGTCTACCGGCCCGTTCCCCC
>NC_138141.1:47263433-47268433 GCF_964188305.1 Podarcis bocagei | reverse complement strand
TGACGGCCGGACTGGTACCGCTGCTAACCGGTCTACTAGCCGGGCCGGGGGGGACTGGGGCTTGCCGGTCTACCTCCGAGAACGGGAGGCGGACGGAGGCGAGGCGAGAGCGGTTGGCGGAGGGTGCGAAGGCCGGAGAAGGGCAGGCTTCCGGGCGTCTGCGTGGGTCCGGCCCCTGCCCGGTCCAGGGGGCGCGGTTGCCGGTGGCCCCGGTCTACCGGCCGGCAAGCGGGGGTGGCTCGGCCGGTCTTCCCGGTGGAAGGAGCGGAAGCGCTGGCCGTTTTCCTAAGGGGGGGGGGCGGCCGGGTCTAGCTCCACGCCGGAGGGGCCGGCACTGCGGCCCGTTTTTCCTGCGGTTGGGGCTTCGCGGTCCTCCCCGGTCTACCCGCTGGAGGCCTGCCGACCGCCCGGTCTACTCGCGAGGGCCTCGCCGTCCCCCTTCCGAGAACGGGGAGCCTCCCGGTCTACCCAGCGAAGGCCCAGTCTGCTTCTCGCGTCCACGGTCACCCCGTTCTCCCGGCCCTGGGCTCCCCTGCAGTCGGCCGGCTGGGTCTTGCCGGTCTACCTCCGAGGAAGGGAGAATTCCCGGTCAGCCCGACGGAGGCCCGGTGGGCTCCTCGCGTCCACGCTCACGCCTGCCTGCCTGCCTGGCTGGCTGCCTGGGGCTTCCAGCTCTACCTCGAGGACAGACGGCTTCCCGGTCTCCCCTGCTTGGGGCTGGGAAGCGCCGGGCCACCTGACGGCCGGACTGGTACCGCTGCTAACCGGTCTACTAGCCGGGCTGGGGGGACTGGGGCTTGCCGGTCTACCTCCGAGAACGGGAGGCGAGAGCGGTTGGCAGAGGGTGCGAAGGCCGGAGAAGGGCAGGCTTCCGGGCGTCTGTGTGGGTCCGGCCCCTGCCCGGTCCAGGAAAGTTTGCCGGTGGCCCCGGTCTACCGGCCGGCAAGCGGGGGCGGGTGGGCCGGTCTTCCCGGCGTAAGGAGGGGAAGCGCTGGCCGTTTTCCGGGGGGGCGGCCGGGTCTAGCTCCCCGCCGGAGGGGCCGGCAGCGTGGCCCGTTCTTCCTGCGGCCGCTGGCAGCTCTCCTCCGGTCCACTGCTGGCCAGGGAAGCTGGGACGTGGCGGTCCCCTTCAGAGGATGGAAGGCTTTCCCGGTCTACCGCTGGGAGGTCTGTCCGCTGCCGGTCCCCCCGTTCTCCGCCCGGGCGAGGCGGCGTGGGCTTCCCGGTCCTCCCCGGTCTACCCGCCGGAGGCCAGCCGACCGCCCAGTCTACTCGCGAAGGCACCGGGCATCCCGGCGGCGGGTGGGCCTGCGAATGGAGTCCCCCCAGTCTGCCGGCCGTGGAGGCTGGGCCTTGCCGGGCCCCTCCCGAGAACGGGGGGCCTCCCGGTCTACCGGCCGAAGGCCCAGTCTGCTTCTCGCGTGCACCGTCACCCCGGTCCGGCCCGGGGCTGGCAGCGGTGCCCGGTCTCCCGGCCCGGGGCTCTGCTGGCCGTGGAGGCTGGGTCCTGCCGGTCTACCTCCGAGGAAGGGAGGCTTCCCGGTCGACCCGCCGGAGGGGCTGGCGGCGTTGCCCGGTCTCCCGGCCTTTGGCTCCCCTCCGGTCTACCGTTCGGGAAGGCTGGGTCTTGCCGGTCTTCCTCAGAGATCGTGGGGACTTCCCGGTCTACCCATCGGAAAGCGGGGTTCCGCCGGTCTACCTGGCGTACGGCGCGGCACCGCTGGCCGGTCTACTCGGTGTCAGGCGCGGTGGGCTCCTCGCGTCCACGCACACCACGCCCTCCTTGCCTGCCTGCCTGCCTGCCTGCCTGCCTGCCTGCCTGCCGCCTGACCAGCGCTCTAAAACGAAGGAACAGGCTCTTGCCCGGTCTACCTGGAAGGCAGGAAGCGGACGGCCACCCTCCCAGCCTGCTTGCCTGCTTGCCTGCTTGCCTGGGGCTTCCAGCTCTACCTCGAGGACAGACGGCTTCCCGGTCTCCCCTGCTTGGGGCTGGGAAGCGCCGGGCCACCTGACGGCCGGACTGGTACCGCTGCTAACCGGTCTACTAGCCGGTCCTCCCGGCGGCGGGTGGGCCTGCGAACAGAGTCCCCCCAGTCTGCCGGCCGTGGAGGCTGGGCCTTGCCGGGCCCCTCCAGAGAATGGGGGCTCCCGGTCTACCGACCGAAGGCCCAGTCTGCTTCTCGCGTGCACCGTCACCCCGGTCCGGCCCCGGGCTGGCAAGGGTGCCCGGTCTCCCGGCCCTGGGCTCTGCTGGCCGTGGAGGCTGGGTCCTGCCGGTCTACCTCCGAGGTAGGGAGGCTTCCCGGTCGACCCGCCGGAGGGGCAGGCGACGTTACCCGGTCTCCCGGCCCTCAGCTCCCCTCCGGCCTACCGGCCGATAAGGCTGGGTCTTGCCGGTCTTCCTCCAGAGATCGAGGGGCTTCCCGGTCTACCTGGCGCGCGGCGCGGAACCGCTGGCCGGTCTACTGGGAGTCGGACCTGGTGAGCCCGGTCTCCCGGCCGTCGGCTCCCCTCCGGTCTACCGCCCGGGAAAGCTGGGTCTTGCCGGTCTTCCTCCAGAGATCGAAGGGCTTCCCGGTCTACCTGGCGCGCGGCGCGGAACGGCTGGCCGGTCTACTGGGAGTCGGACCTAGGTGAGCCCAGTCTCCCGGCCGTCGGCTCCCCTCCGGTCTACCGCCCTGGAAAGCTGGGTCTTGCCGGTCTTCCTCCAGAGATCGAGGGGCTTCCCGGTCTACCTGGCGCGCGGCGCGGAACGGCTGGCCGGTCTACTGGGAGTCGGACCTGGTGAGCCCGGTCTCCCGGCCGTCGGCTCCCCTCCGGTCTACCGCCCGGGAAAGCTGGGTCTTTCCGGTCTTCCTCCAGAGATCGAGGGGCTTCCCGGTCTACCTGGCGCACGGCGCGGAACCGCTGGCCGGTCTACTGGGAGTCGGACCTAGGTGAGCCCGGTCCTCCGGCCGTCAGCTCCCCTCCGGTCTACCGGCACCCGAAGGCTGGAGTTTGCCGGTCTACCTCCGAGACCGTGGGGGCTTCCCGCTCTGCCCAATCTACTCGCCGGGCCCCCGGTCTACCCGCTGGAGAAGCTGCGGCTTGCCGGTCTTCCTCCAGAGATCGAGGGGCTTCCCGGTCTACCTGGCGCGCGGCGCGGAACCGCTGGCCGGTCTACTGGGAGTCGGACCTGGTGAGCCCGGTCTCCCGGCCATCGGCTCCCCTCCGGTCTACCGGCCGGGAAAGCTGGGTCTTGCCGGTCTTCCTCCAGAGATCTAGGGGCTTCCCGGTCTACCTGGCGCGCGGCGCGGAACCGCTGGCCGGTCTACTGGGAGTCGGACCTGGTGAGCCCGGTCTCCCGGCCGTCGGCTCCCCTCCGGTCTACCGCCCGGGAAAGCTGGGTCTTGCCGGTCTTCCTCCAGAGATCGAAGGGCTTCCCGGTCTACCTGGCGCGCGGCGCGGAACGGCTGGCCGGTCTACTGGGAGTCGGACCTAGGTGAGCCCGGTCTCCCGGCCGTCGGCTCCCCTCCGGTCTACCGCCCTGGAAAGCTGGGTCTTGCCGGTCTTCCTCCAGAGATCGAGGGGCTTCCCGGTCTACCTGGCGCGCGGCGCGGAACGGCTGGCCGGTCTACTGGGAGTCGGACCTGGTGAGCCCGGTCTCCCGGCCGTCGGCTCCCCTCCGGTCTACCGCCCGGGAAAGCTGGGTCTTTCCGGTCTTCCTCCAGAGATCGAGGGGCTTCCCGGTCTACCTGGCGCACGGCGCGGAACCGCTGGCCGGTCTACTGGGAGTCGGACCTAGGTGAGCCCGGTCCCCCGGCCGTCAGCTCCCCTCCGGTCTACCGGCACCCGAAGGCTGGAGTTTGCCGGTCTACCTCCGAGACCGTGGGGGCTTCCCGCTCTGCCCAATCTACTCGCCGGGCCCCCGGTCTACCCGCTGGAGAAGCTGCGGCTTGCCGGTCTTCCTCCAGAGATCGAGGGGCTTCCCGGTCTACCTGGCGCGCGGCGCGGAACGGCTGGCCGGTCTACTGGGAGTCGGACCTGGTGAGCCCGGTCTCCCGGCCGTCGGCTCCCCTCCGGTCTACCGCCCGGGAAAGCTGGGTCTTTCCGGTCTTCCTCCAGAGATCGAGGGGCTTCCCGGTCTACCTGGCGCACGGCGCGGAACCGCTGGCCGGTCTACTGGGAGTCGCACCTAGGTGAGCCCGGTCCCCCGGCCGTCAGCTCCCCTCCGGTCTACCGGCACCCGAAGGCTGGAGTGTGCCGGTCTACCTCCGAGACCGTGGGGGCTTCCCGCTCTGCCCAATCTACTCGCCGGGCCCCCGGTCTACCCGCTGGAGAAGCTGCGGCTTGCCGGTCTACTAGGGAGGGCGTAGGCCTTCCCGGTCTACCGGCCCGCTCTCCCCCCCCCATGGAGCCTCCAGGTCTACGTGGTCGCTGTCACCTGACGACATCGCCAAGGGTGGGTGGGGTTTGTGGCGACAGCTGCCGTAGAACTTGGTGACGTTGTAGACCGCCGCTTGGCGGCAGCGCAGCAGGTAGGCGATGGAGGGGACAGGTGAGGGAGGGCGTGCGTGCGTGCGTGCGTGCGTTGGTCCTTGCAGGGACGGCAAGGGAGAAAAGTCTCGGCGTGTGTGCGTTCCTTTGCGGGAGGGGGAGCATGCAGAGACACAGGGATACAGAAAGACAAGCACAAAAGCACTCGTGCGCTCTCACACACACTTGATTGCGGGGCAGAGGCAGGGAGGGAGGGAGGGAGGGAGGGAGGGAGGGAAAGAGAGAGAGAGAGAGAGAGAGAGAGAGAGGCAGGCAGGCAGGCAGAGGCAGGCAGAAACAAAATCTCTCTGTCTCTCGTCTCTCGTCTCTTGCGTCTCTCTCTCTCTCTCTCTCTCTCTCTCTCTCTCTCTCTCTCTCTCTCACACACACACACACACACACACAGACACACACACAGGACACAAACAGTCGTTTGCGGGAGAGGGAGACACTAAGCATATACTCAAACACAGCATGTGCTTGTG
>NC_138141.1:47245933-47248433 GCF_964188305.1 Podarcis bocagei | reverse complement strand
CAGGCGCGGTGGGCTCCTCGCGTCCACGCACACCACGCCCTCAATGCCTGCCTGCCTGCCTGCCTGCCGCCTGACCAGCGCTCCTAAACGAAGGAACGGGCTCTTGCCCGGTCTACCTGGAAGGCAGGAAGCGGACGGCCACCCTCCCAGCCTGCCTGCCTGCCTGCCTGCCTGCCTGCCGCAGGGTCTGGGACTTCCAGGTCTACCTAAGAGGAGAAACGGCTTCCCGGTCTACCCTCCTTGGGCCCGGCAAACGCCGGTCCACACGGCGGTGGGGGGCTGGAGCCGCTGCCCGGTCTACTAACCTTCGAGGAGGGGGGGCTCTGGCCGGTCTTACTTGAACGGTAGAGGAACCGCTGGCCGGTCTACTGGGCGCCGGACCGCGGTGAGCCCGGTCTACCGGCCGGGAAGGCTGGGTTTGGCGGTCTTCCTCCGAGATCGTGGGGCTTCCCGGTTTACCCACCGCAGAGCGCGGCTCTGCCGGGCTACCTGGAGCACGGCGCGGAACCGCTGTCCGGTCTACTGGGCGGCGGCCCTCGGGAAGCCTGGTCTTCCCCCCGGACGGGCTGGGGCGATGCCCTGTCTCCCGGCCGTCGGCTCCCCTCCGGTCTACCGCCCGGGAAAGCTGGGTCTTACCGGTCTTCCTCCAGAGCTCGAGGGGCTTCCCGGTCTACCTGGCGCGCGGCGCGGAACGGCTGGCCGGTCTACTGGGAGTCGGACCTGGTGAGCCCGGTCTCCCGGCCGTCGGCTCCCCTCCGGTCTACCGGCCGGGAAAGCTGGGTCTTGCCGGTCTTCCTCCAGAGATCGAGGGGCTTCCCGGTCTACCTGGCGCGCGGCGCGGAACCGCTGGCCGGTCTACTGGGAGTCGGACCTGGTGAGCCCGGTCTCCCGGCCGTCGGCTCCCCTCCGGTCTACCGCCCGGGAAAGCTGGGTCTTGCCGGTCTTCCTCCAGAGATCGAAGGGCTTCCCGGTCTACCTGGCGCGCGGCGCGGAACGGCTGGCCGGTCTACTGGGAGTCGGACCTAGGTGAGCCCGGTCTCCCGGCCGTCGGCTCCCCTCCGGTCTACCGCCCTGGAAAGCTGGGTCTTGCCGGTCTTCCTCCAGAGATCGAGGGGCTTCCCGGTCTACCTGGCGCGCGGCGCGGAACGGCTGGCCGGTCTACTGGGAGTCGGACCTGGTGAGCCCGGTCTCCCGGCCGTCGGCTCCCCTCCGGTCTACCGGCCGGGAAAGCTGGGTCTTGCCGGTCTTCCTCCAGAGATCGAGGGGCTTCCCGGTCTACCTGGCGCGCGGCGCGGAACCGCTGGCCGGTCTACTGGGAGTCGGACCTGGTGAGCCCGGTCTCCCGGCCGTCGGCTCCCCTCCGGTCTACCGCCCGGGAAAGCTGGGTCTTGCCGGTCTTCCTCCAGAGATCGAAGGGCTTCCCGGTCTACCTGGCGCGCGGCGCGGAACGGCTGGCCGGTCTACTGGGAGTCGGACCTAGGTGAGCCCGGTCTCCCGGCCGTCGGCTCCCCTCCGGTCTACCGCCCTGGAAAGCTGGGTCTTGCCGGTCTTCCTCCAGAGATCGAGGGGCTTCCCGGTCTACCTGGCGCGCGGCGCGGAACGGCTGGCCGGTCTACTGGGAGTCGGACCTGGTGAGCCCGGTCTCCCGGCCGTCGGCTCCCCTCCGGTCTACCGCCCGGGAAAGCTGGGTCTTTCCGGTCTTCCTCCAGAGATCGAGGGGCTTCCCGGTCTACCTGGCGCACGGCGCGGAACCGCTGGCCGGTCTACTGGGAGTCGGACCTAGGTGAGCCCGGTCCCCCGGCCGTCAGCTCCCCTCCGGTCTACCGGCACCCGAAGGCTGGAGTTTGCCGGTCTACCTCCGAGACCGTGGGGGCTTCCCGCTCTGCCCAATCTACTCGCCGGGCCCCCGGTCTACCCGCTGGAGAAGCTGCGGCTTGCCGGTCTACTAGGGAGGGCGTAGGCCTTCCCGGTCTACCGGCCCGCTCTCCCCCCCCCCATGGAGCCTCCAGGTCTACGTGGTCGCTGTCACCTGACGACATCGCCAAGGGTGGGTGGGGTTTGTGGCGACAGCTGCCGTAGAACTTGGTGACGTTGTAGACCGCCGCTTGGCGGCAGCGCAGCAGGTAGGCGATGGAGGGGACAGGTGAGGGAGGGCGTGCGTGCGTGCGTTCGTGCGTTGGTCCTTGCAGGGACGGCAAGGGAGAAAAGTCTCGGCGTGTGTGCGTTCCTTTGCGGGAGGGGGAGCATGCAGAGACACAGGGGATACAGAAAGACAAGCACAAAAGCACTCGTGCGCTCTCACACACACTTGATTGCGGGGCAGAGGCAGGGAGGGAGGGAGGGAGGGAGGGAGGGAGGGAAAGAGAGAGAGAGAGAGAGAGAGAGAGAGAGGCAGGCAGGCAGGCAGAGGCAGGCAGAAACAAAATCTCTCTGTCTCTCGTCTCTCGTCTCTTGCGTCTCTCTCTCTCTCTCTCTCTCTCTCTCTCTCTCTCACACACAC
>NC_138141.1:47228433-47233433 GCF_964188305.1 Podarcis bocagei | reverse complement strand
CCATGCGGCGGGGCGGCGGTAGACCGATCCCGCCGTCCGGTCTCTGCTTCTCAGCGGCGGGCGGGCGGGCGAAGGCCGGCGAAAGGCAGGCTTCCGGGCGTCTGCGTGGTTCCGGCCCCTGCCCGGTCCAGGGGGCGCGGTTGCCGGTGGCCCCGGTCTACCGGCCGGCAAGCGGGGGTGGCTCGGCCGGTCTTCCCGGCGGAAGGAGCGGAAGCGCTGGCCGTTTTCCGGAGGGGGGAGCGGCCGGGTCTAGCTCCACGCCGGAGGGGCCGGCATTGCGGCCCGTTCTTCCTGCGGCTGGGGCTTCGCGGTCCTCCCCGGTCTACCCGCCGGGGGCCTGCCGACCGCCCGGTCTACTCGCGAGGGCTTCGCCGTCCCCCTTCCGAGAACGGGGGGCCTCCCGGTCTACCCAGCGAAGGCCCAGTCTGCTTCTCGCGTCCACGGTCACCCCGTTCTCCCGGCCCTGGGCTCCCCTGCAGTCGGCCGGCTGGGTCTTGCCGGTCTACCTCCGAGGAAGGGAGCCTGCCTGCCTGCCTGCCTGCCTGCCTGCCTGCCTGCCTGCCTGGGGCTTCCAGCTCTACCTCGAGGACAGACGGCTTCCCGGTCTCCCCTGCTTGGGGCTGGGAAGCGCCGGGCCACTTGACGGCCGGACTGGTACCGCTGCTAACCGGTCTACTAGCCGGGCCGGGGGGGACTGGGGCTTGCCGGTCTACCTCCGAGAACGGGAGGCGGACGGAGGCGAGGCGAGAGCGGTTGGCGGAGGGTGCGAAGGCCGGAGAAGGGCAGGCTTCCGGGCGTCTGCGTGGGTCCGGCCCCTGCCCGGTCCAGGGGGCGCGGTTGCCGGTGGCCCCGGTCTACCGGCCGGCAAGCGGGGGTGGCTCGGCCGGTCTTCCCGGTGGAAGGAGCGGAAGCGCTGGCCGTTTTCCTAAGGGGGGGGCGGCCGGGTCTAGCTCCACGCCGGAGGGGCCGGCACTGCGGCCCGTTTTTCCTGCGGTTGGGGCTTCGCGGTCCTCCCCGGTCTACCCGCTGGAGGCCTGCCGACCGCCCGGTCTACTCGCGAGGGCCTCGCCGTCCCCCTTCCGAGAACGGGGAGCCTCCCGGTCTACCCAGCGAAGGCCCAGTCTGCTTCTCGCGTCCACGGTCACCCCGTTCTCCCGGCCCTGGGCTCCCCTGCAGTCGGCCGGCTGGGTCTTGCCGGTCTACCTCCGAGGAAGGGAGAATTCCCGGTCGGCCCGACGGAGGCCCGGTGGGCTCCTCGCGTCCACGCTCACGCCTGCCTGCCTGCCTGGCTGGCTGCCTGGGGCTTCCAGCTCTACCTCGAGGACAGACGGCTTCCCGGTCTCCCCTGCTTGGGGCTGGGAAGCGCCGGGCCACCTGACGGCCGGACTGGTACCGCTGCTAACCGGTCTACTAGCCGGTCCTCCCGGCGGCGGGTGGGCCTGCGAACAGAGTCCCCCCAGTCTGCCGGCCGTGGAGGCTGGGCCTTGCCGGGCCCCTCCAGAGAATGGGGGCTCCCGGTCTACCGACCGAAGGCCCAGTCTGCTTCTCGCGTGCACCGTCACCCCGGTCCGGCCCCGGGCTGGCAAGGGTGCCCGGTCTCCCGGCCCTGGGCTCTGCTGGCCGTGGAGGCTGGGTCCTGCCGGTCTACCTCCGAGGTAGGGAGGCTTCCCGGTCGACCCACCGGAGGGGCAGGCGACGTTACCCGGTCTCCCGGCCCTCGGCTCCCCTCCGGTCTACCGGCCGATAAGGCTGGGGATTGCCGGCCTTCCTCAGAGATCGTGGGGCTTCCCGGTCAACCCACCAGAAAAGGCGGCTTCGCTTCGCCGGACTACCTGGCGCACGGCGCGGCACCGCTGGCCGGTCTACTCGGTGTCAGGCGCGGTGGGCTCCTCGCGTCCACGCACACCACGCCCTCAATGCCTGCCTGCCTGCCTGCCTGCCTGCCTGCCGCCTGACCAGCGCTCCTAAACGAAGGAACGGGCTCTTGCCCGGTCTACCTGGAAGGCAGGAAGCGGACGGCCACCCTCCCAGCCTGCCTGCCTGCCTGCCTGCCTGCCTGCCTGCCTGCCGCAGGGTCTGGGACTTCCAGGTCTACCTAAGAGGAGAAACGGCTTCCCGGTCTACCCTCCTTGGGCCCGGCAAACGCCGGTCCACACGGCGGTGGGGGGCTGGAGCCGCTGCCCGGTCTACTAACCTTCGAGGAGGGGGGGCTCTGGCCGGTCTTACTTGAACGGTAGAGGAACCGCTGGCCGGTCTACTGGGCGCCGGACCGCGGTGAGCCCGGTCTACCGGCCGGGAAGGCTGGGTTTGGCGGTCTTCCTCCGAGATCGTGGGGCTTCCCGGTTTACCCACCGCAGAGCGCGGCTCTGCCGGGCTACCTGGAGCACGGCGCGGAACCGCTGTCCGGTCTACTGGGCGGCGGCCCTCGGGAAGCCTGGTCTTCCCCCCGGACGGGCTGGGGCGATGCCCTGTCTCCCGGCCGTCGGCTCCCCTCCGGTCTACCGCCCGGGAAAGCTGGGTCTTACCGGTCTTCCTCCAGAGCTCGAGGGGCTTCCCGGTCTACCTGGCGCGCGGCGCGGAACGGCTGGCCGGTCTACTGGGAGTCGGACCTGGTGAGCCCGGTCTCCCGGCCGTCGGCTCCCCTCCGGTCTACCGGCCGGGAAAGCTGGGTCTTGCCGGTCTTCCTCCAGAGATCGAGGGGCTTCCCGGTCTACCTGGCGCGCGGCGCGGAACCGCTGGCCGGTCTACTGGGAGTCGGACCTGGTGAGCCCGGTCTCCCGGCCGTCGGCTCCCCTCCGGTCTACCGCCCGGGAAAGCTGGGTCTTGCCGGTCTTCCTCCAGAGATCGAAGGGCTTCCCGGTCTACCTGGCGCGCGGCGCGGAACGGCTGGCCGGTCTACTGGGAGTCGGACCTAGGTGAGCCCGGTCTCCCGGCCGTCGGCTCCCCTCCGGTCTACCGCCCTGGAAAGCTGGGTCTTGCCGGTCTTCCTCCAGAGATCGAGGGGCTTCCCGGTCTACCTGGCGCGCGGCGCGGAACGGCTGGCCGGTCTACTGGGAGTCGGACCTGGTGAGCCCGGTCTCCCGGCCGTCGGCTCCCCTCCGGTCTACCGGCCGGGAAAGCTGGGTCTTGCCGGTCTTCCTCCAGAGATCGAGGGGCTTCCCGGTCTACCTGGCGCGCGGCGCGGAACCGCTGGCCGGTCTACTGGGAGTCGGACCTGGTGAGCCCGGTCTCCCGGCCGTCGGCTCCCCTCCGGTCTACCGCCCGGGAAAGCTGGGTCTTGCCGGTCTTCCTCCAGAGATCGAAGGGCTTCCCGGTCTACCTGGCGCGCGGCGCGGAACGGCTGGCCGGTCTACTGGGAGTCGGACCTAGGTGAGCCCGGTCTCCCGGCCGTCGGCTCCCCTCCGGTCTACCGCCCTGGAAAGCTGGGTCTTGCCGGTCTTCCTCCAGAGATCGAGGGGCTTCCCGGTCTACCTGGCGCGCGGCGCGGAACGGCTGGCCGGTCTACTGGGAGTCGGACCTGGTGAGCCCGGTCTCCCGGCCGTCGGCTCCCCTCCGGTCTACCGCCCGGGAAAGCTGGGTCTTTCCGGTCTTCCTCCAGAGATCGAGGGGCTTCCCGGTCTACCTGGCGCACGGCGCGGAACCGCTGGCCGGTCTACTGGGAGTCGGACCTAGGTGAGCCCGGTCCCCCGGCCGTCAGCTCCCCTCCGGTCTACCGGCACCCGAAGGCTGGAGTTTGCCGGTCTACCTCCGAGACCGTGGGGGCTTCCCGCTCTGCCCAATCTACTCGCCGGGCCCCCGGTCTACCCGCTGGAGAAGCTGCGGCTTGCCGGTCTACTAGGGAGGGCGTAGGCCTTCCCGGTCTACCGGCCCGCTCTCCCCCCCCCCCCATGGAGCCTCCAGGTCTACGTGGTCGCTGTCACCTGACGACATCGCCAAGGGTGGGTGGGGTTTGTGGCGACAGCTGCCGTAGAACTTGGTGACGTTGTAGACCGCCGCTTGGCGGCAGCGCAGCAGGTAGGCGATGGAGGGGACAGGTGAGGGAGGGCGTGCGTGCGTGCGTTCGTGCGTTGGTCCTTGCAGGGACGGCAAGGGAGAAAAGTCTCGGCGTGTGTGCGTTCCTTTGCGGGAGGGGGAGCATGCAGAGACACAGGGGATACAGAAAGACAAGCACAAAAGCACTCGTGCGCTCTCACACACACTTGATTGCGGGGCAGAGGCAGGGAGGGAGGGAGGGAGGGAAAGAGAGAGAGAGAGAGAGAGAGAGAGAGAGGCAGGCAGGCAGGCAGAGGCAGGCAGAAACAAAATCTCTCTGTCTCTCGTCTCTCGTCTCTTGCGTCTCTCTCTCTCTCTCTCTCTCTCTCTCTCTCTCTCTCACACACACACACACACACACACACACACACACACACACAGGACACAAACAGTCGTTTGCGGGAGAGGGAGACACTAAGCATATACTCAAACACAGCATGTGCTTGTGTGGGGGGAGACAGACAGAGACACAGGAGCCAAGTACACCGCACACACGCTTGTGTGCAGGGGAGACCGACAGGGACAGAGAGAGATGGACACAAAATATCACTCCAAGGCGCACACACGCATACCAAAGAAACCACCCACCCCCGCCCACGACATCGCCAAGGGTGATCCCTTGCCGTCCCTGCAAGGACGTACGCACGTACGCACGAAGGCCCGCCCCGCCCCACCCCACCCCACCCCACCCGTCTCCTCCATCGCCTACCTGCTGCTCTGCTGCCAAGCGGCGGTCTACAAAGTCACCGAGGTCTACGGCAGCTGTCGCCACGAACGCCGCCCTTGGCGATGTCGTGGTTTGTCGTGGCGATGTGCTTGCGGGTGGGGGAGGGAGGGAGAGACAGACCCAAAGTAGATCACGGAGAGGGAGGCGGGCGGGCGGGCGGGCGGGCGGGCAGGCATGCCAGCACACACACAAACACTCACGCATACCCCATTTCGACCGCACGAATGCACGGACGCACGCA
>NC_138141.1:47210933-47215933 GCF_964188305.1 Podarcis bocagei | reverse complement strand
CCGGCAAGCGGGGGTGGCTCGGCCGGTCTTCCCGGCGGAAGGAGCGGAAGCGCTGGCCGTTTTCCGGAGGGGGGAGCGGCCGGGTCTAGCTCCACGCCGGAGGGGCCGGCATTGCGGCCCGTTCTTCCTGCGGCTGGGGCTTCGCGGTCCTCCCCGGTCTACCCGCCGGGGGCCTGCCGACCGCCCGGTCTACTCGCGAGGGCTTCGCCGTCCCCCTTCCGAGAACGGGGGGCCTCCCGGTCTACCCAGCGAAGGCCCAGTCTGCTTCTCGCGTCCACGGTCACCCCGTTCTCCCGGCCCTGGGCTCCCCTGCAGTCGGCCGGCTGGGTCTTGCCGGTCTACCTCCGAGGAAGGGAGCCTGCCTGCCTGCCTGCCTGCCTGCCTGCCTGCCTGCCTGCCTGGGGCTTCCAGCTCTACCTCGAGGACAGACGGCTTCCCGGTCTCCCCTGCTTGGGGCTGGGAAGCGCCGGGCCACTTGACGGCCGGACTGGTACCGCTGCTAACCGGTCTACTAGCCGGGCCGGGGGGGACTGGGGCTTGCCGGTCTACCTCCGAGAACGGGAGGCGGACGGAGGCGAGGCGAGAGCGGTTGGCGGAGGGTGCGAAGGCCGGAGAAGGGCAGGCTTCCGGGCGTCTGCGTGGGTCCGGCCCCTGCCCGGTCCAGGGGGCGCGGTTGCCGGTGGCCCCGGTCTACCGGCCGGCAAGCGGGGGTGGCTCGGCCGGTCTTCCCGGTGGAAGGAGCGGAAGCGCTGGCCGTTTTCCTAAGGGGGGGGCGGCCGGGTCTAGCTCCACGCCGGAGGGGCCGGCACTGCGGCCCGTTTTTCCTGCGGTTGGGGCTTCGCGGTCCTCCCCGGTCTACCCGCTGGAGGCCTGCCGACCGCCCGGTCTACTCGCGAGGGCCTCGCCGTCCCCCTTCCGAGAACGGGGAGCCTCCCGGTCTACCCAGCGAAGGCCCAGTCTGCTTCTCGCGTCCACGGTCACCCCGTTCTCCCGGCCCTGGGCTCCCCTGCAGTCGGCCGGCTGGGTCTTGCCGGTCTACCTCCGAGGAAGGGAGAATTCCCGGTCGGCCCGACGGAGGCCCGGTGGGCTCCTCGCGTCCACGCTCACGCCTGCCTGCCTGCCTGGCTGGCTGCCTGGGGCTTCCAGCTCTACCTCGAGGACAGACGGCTTCCCGGTCTCCCCTGCTTGGGGCTGGGAAGCGCCGGGCCACCTGACGGCCGGACTGGTACCGCTGCTAACCGGTCTACTAGCCGGTCCTCCCGGCGGCGGGTGGGCCTGCGAACAGAGTCCCCCCAGTCTGCCGGCCGTGGAGGCTGGGCCTTGCCGGGCCCCTCCAGAGAATGGGGGCTCCCGGTCTACCGACCGAAGGCCCAGTCTGCTTCTCGCGTGCACCGTCACCCCGGTCCGGCCCCGGGCTGGCAAGGGTGCCCGGTCTCCCGGCCCTGGGCTCTGCTGGCCGTGGAGGCTGGGTCCTGCCGGTCTACCTCCGAGGTAGGGAGGCTTCCCGGTCGACCCACCGGAGGGGCAGGCGACGTTACCCGGTCTCCCGGCCCTCGGCTCCCCTCCGGTCTACCGGCCGATAAGGCTGGGGATTGCCGGCCTTCCTCAGAGATCGTGGGGCTTCCCGGTCAACCCACCAGAAAAGGCGGCTTCGCTTCGCCGGACTACCTGGCGCACGGCGCGGCACCGCTGGCCGGTCTACTCGGTGTCAGGCGCGGTGGGCTCCTCGCGTCCACGCACACCACGCCCTCAATGCCTGCCTGCCTGCCTGCCTGCCTGCCTGCCGCCTGACCAGCGCTCCTAAACGAAGGAACGGGCTCTTGCCCGGTCTACCTGGAAGGCAGGAAGCGGACGGCCACCCTCCCAGCCTGCCTGCCTGCCTGCCTGCCTGCCTGCCTGCCTGCCGCAGGGTCTGGGACTTCCAGGTCTACCTAAGAGGAGAAACGGCTTCCCGGTCTACCCTCCTTGGGCCCGGCAAACGCCGGTCCACACGGCGGTGGGGGGCTGGAGCCGCTGCCCGGTCTACTAACCTTCGAGGAGGGGGGGCTCTGGCCGGTCTTACTTGAACGGTAGAGGAACCGCTGGCCGGTCTACTGGGCGCCGGACCGCGGTGAGCCCGGTCTACCGGCCGGGAAGGCTGGGTTTGGCGGTCTTCCTCCGAGATCGTGGGGCTTCCCGGTTTACCCACCGCAGAGCGCGGCTCTGCCGGGCTACCTGGAGCACGGCGCGGAACCGCTGTCCGGTCTACTGGGCGGCGGCCCTCGGGAAGCCTGGTCTTCCCCCCGGACGGGCTGGGGCGATGCCCTGTCTCCCGGCCGTCGGCTCCCCTCCGGTCTACCGCCCGGGAAAGCTGGGTCTTACCGGTCTTCCTCCAGAGCTCGAGGGGCTTCCCGGTCTACCTGGCGCGCGGCGCGGAACGGCTGGCCGGTCTACTGGGAGTCGGACCTGGTGAGCCCGGTCTCCCGGCCGTCGGCTCCCCTCCGGTCTACCGGCCGGGAAAGCTGGGTCTTGCCGGTCTTCCTCCAGAGATCGAGGGGCTTCCCGGTCTACCTGGCGCGCGGCGCGGAACCGCTGGCCGGTCTACTGGGAGTCGGACCTGGTGAGCCCGGTCTCCCGGCCGTCGGCTCCCCTCCGGTCTACCGCCCGGGAAAGCTGGGTCTTGCCGGTCTTCCTCCAGAGATCGAAGGGCTTCCCGGTCTACCTGGCGCGCGGCGCGGAACGGCTGGCCGGTCTACTGGGAGTCGGACCTAGGTGAGCCCGGTCTCCCGGCCGTCGGCTCCCCTCCGGTCTACCGCCCTGGAAAGCTGGGTCTTGCCGGTCTTCCTCCAGAGATCGAGGGGCTTCCCGGTCTACCTGGCGCGCGGCGCGGAACGGCTGGCCGGTCTACTGGGAGTCGGACCTGGTGAGCCCGGTCTCCCGGCCGTCGGCTCCCCTCCGGTCTACCGGCCGGGAAAGCTGGGTCTTGCCGGTCTTCCTCCAGAGATCGAGGGGCTTCCCGGTCTACCTGGCGCGCGGCGCGGAACCGCTGGCCGGTCTACTGGGAGTCGGACCTGGTGAGCCCGGTCTCCCGGCCGTCGGCTCCCCTCCGGTCTACCGCCCGGGAAAGCTGGGTCTTGCCGGTCTTCCTCCAGAGATCGAAGGGCTTCCCGGTCTACCTGGCGCGCGGCGCGGAACGGCTGGCCGGTCTACTGGGAGTCGGACCTAGGTGAGCCCGGTCTCCCGGCCGTCGGCTCCCCTCCGGTCTACCGCCCTGGAAAGCTGGGTCTTGCCGGTCTTCCTCCAGAGATCGAGGGGCTTCCCGGTCTACCTGGCGCGCGGCGCGGAACGGCTGGCCGGTCTACTGGGAGTCGGACCTGGTGAGCCCGGTCTCCCGGCCGTCGGCTCCCCTCCGGTCTACCGCCCGGGAAAGCTGGGTCTTTCCGGTCTTCCTCCAGAGATCGAGGGGCTTCCCGGTCTACCTGGCGCACGGCGCGGAACCGCTGGCCGGTCTACTGGGAGTCGGACCTAGGTGAGCCCGGTCCCCCGGCCGTCAGCTCCCCTCCGGTCTACCGGCACCCGAAGGCTGGAGTTTGCCGGTCTACCTCCGAGACCGTGGGGGCTTCCCGCTCTGCCCAATCTACTCGCCGGGCCCCCGGTCTACCCGCTGGAGAAGCTGCGGCTTGCCGGTCTACTAGGGAGGGCGTAGGCCTTCCCGGTCTACCGGCCCGCTCTCCCCCCCCCCCCATGGAGCCTCCAGGTCTACGTGGTCGCTGTCACCTGACGACATCGCCAAGGGTGGGTGGGGTTTGTGGCGACAGCTGCCGTAGAACTTGGTGACGTTGTAGACCGCCGCTTGGCGGCAGCGCAGCAGGTAGGCGATGGAGGGGACAGGTGAGGGAGGGCGTGCGTGCGTGCGTTCGTGCGTTGGTCCTTGCAGGGACGGCAAGGGAGAAAAGTCTCGGCGTGTGTGCGTTCCTTTGCGGGAGGGGGAGCATGCAGAGACACAGGGGATACAGAAAGACAAGCACAAAAGCACTCGTGCGCTCTCACACACACTTGATTGCGGGGCAGAGGCAGGGAGGGAGGGAGGGAGGGAAAGAGAGAGAGAGAGAGAGAGAGAGAGAGAGGCAGGCAGGCAGGCAGAGGCAGGCAGAAACAAAATCTCTCTGTCTCTCGTCTCTCGTCTCTTGCGTCTCTCTCTCTCTCTCTCTCTCTCTCTCTCTCTCTCTCTCACACACACACACACACACACACACACACACACAGGACACAAACAGTCGTTTGCGGGAGAGGGAGACACTAAGCATATACTCAAACACAGCATGTGCTTGTGTGGGGGGAGACAGACAGAGACACAGGAGCCAAGTACACCGCACACACGCTTGTGTGCAGGGGAGACCGACAGGGACAGAGAGAGATGGACACAAAATATCACTCCAAGGCGCACACACGCATACCAAAGAAACCACCCACCCCCGCCCACGACATCGCCAAGGGTGATCCCTTGCCGTCCCTGCAAGGACGTACGCACGTACGCACGAAGGCCCGCCCCGCCCCACCCCACCCCACCCCACCCGTCTCCTCCATCGCCTACCTGCTGCTCTGCTGCCAAGCGGCGGTCTACAAAGTCACCGAGGTCTACGGCAGCTGTCGCCACGAACGCCGCCCTTGGCGATGTCGTGGTTTGTCGTGGCGATGTGCTTGCGGGTGGGGGAGGGAGGGAGAGACAGACCCAAAGTAGATCACGGAGAGGGAGGCGGGCGGGCGGGCGGGCGGGCGGGCAGGCATGCCAGCACACACACAAACACTCACGCATACCCCATTTCGACCGCACGAATGCACGGACGCACGCACGCACGATCTTGACAACAATAGGGATACGACGAAGGAGCAGGAGGAGCAGGAGGAGCAGGAGGAGCAGGAGGAGGAGGAGGAGGAGGAGGAGGAGGAGGAGGAGGAGGAGGCTGCCCTGCCCTTACCATGCTGGCCACACGAGGGCGCCCCTAAAAAAAGGTCCAGGT
>NC_138141.1:47193433-47198433 GCF_964188305.1 Podarcis bocagei | reverse complement strand
GGGGGCCTGCCGACCGCCCGGTCTACTCGCGAGGGCTTCGCCGTCCCCCTTCCGAGAACGGGGGGCCTCCCGGTCTACCCAGCGAAGGCCCAGTCTGCTTCTCGCGTCCACGGTCACCCCGTTCTCCCGGCCCTGGGCTCCCCTGCAGTCGGCCGGCTGGGTCTTGCCGGTCTACCTCCGAGGAAGGGAGCCTGCCTGCCTGCCTGCCTGCCTGCCTGCCTGCCTGCCTGGGGCTTCCAGCTCTACCTCGAGGACAGACGGCTTCCCGGTCTCCCCTGCTTGGGGCTGGGAAGCGCCGGGCCACTTGACGGCCGGACTGGTACCGCTGCTAACCGGTCTACTAGCCGGGCCGGGGGGGACTGGGGCTTGCCGGTCTACCTCCGAGAACGGGAGGCGGACGGAGGCGAGGCGAGAGCGGTTGGCGGAGGGTGCGAAGGCCGGAGAAGGGCAGGCTTCCGGGCGTCTGCGTGGGTCCGGCCCCTGCCCGGTCCAGGGGGCGCGGTTGCCGGTGGCCCCGGTCTACCGGCCGGCAAGCGGGGGTGGCTCGGCCGGTCTTCCCGGTGGAAGGAGCGGAAGTGCTGGCCGTTTTCCTAAGGGGGGGGCGGCCGGGTCTAGCTCCACGCCGGAGGGGCCGGCACTGCGGCCCGTTTTTCCTGCGGTTGGGGCTTCGCGGTCCTCCCCGGTCTACCCGCTGGAGGCCTGCCGACCGCCCGGTCTACTCGCGAGGGCCTCGCCGTCCCCCTTCCGAGAACGGGGAGCCTCCCGGTCTACCCAGCGAAGGCCCAGTCTGCTTCTCGCGTCCACGGTCACCCCGTTCTCCCGGCCCTGGGCTCCCCTGCAGTCGGCCGGCTGGGTCTTGCCGGTCTACCTCCGAGGAAGGGAGAATTCCCGGTCGGCCCGACGGAGGCCCGGTGGGCTCCTCGCGTCCACGCTCACGCCTGCCTGCCTGCCTGGCTGGCTGCCTGGGGCTTCCAGCTCTACCTCGAGGACAGACGGCTTCCCGGTCTCCCCTGCTTGGGGCTGGGAAGCGCCGGGCCACCTGACGGCCGGACTGGTACCGCTGCTAACCGGTCTACTAGCCGGTCCTCCCGGCGGCGGGTGGGCCTGCGAACAGAGTCCCCCCAGTCTGCCGGCCGTGGAGGCTGGGCCTTGCCGGGCCCCTCCAGAGAATGGGGGCTCCCGGTCTACCGACCGAAGGCCCAGTCTGCTTCTCGCGTGCACCGTCACCCCGGTCCGGCCCCGGGCTGGCAAGGGTGCCCGGTCTCCCGGCCCTGGGCTCTGCTGGCCGTGGAGGCTGGGTCCTGCCGGTCTACCTCCGAGGTAGGGAGGCTTCCCGGTCGACCCACCGGAGGGGCAGGCGACGTTACCCGGTCTCCCGGCCCTCGGCTCCCCTCCGGTCTACCGGCCGATAAGGCTGGGGATTGCCGGCCTTCCTCAGAGATCGTGGGGCTTCCCGGTCAACCCACCAGAAAAGGCGGCTTCGCTTCGCCGGACTACCTGGCGCACGGCGCGGCACCGCTGGCCGGTCTACTCGGTGTCAGGCGCGGTGGGCTCCTCGCGTCCACGCACACCACGCCCTCAATGCCTGCCTGCCTGCCTGCCTGCCTGCCTGCCGCCTGACCAGCGCTCCTAAACGAAGGAACGGGCTCTTGCCCGGTCTACCTGGAAGGCAGGAAGCGGACGGCCACCCTCCCAGCCTGCCTGCCTGCCTGCCTGCCTGCCTGCCTGCCTGCCGCAGGGTCTGGGACTTCCAGGTCTACCTAAGAGGAGAAACGGCTTCCCGGTCTACCCTCCTTGGGCCCGGCAAACGCCGGTCCACACGGCGGTGGGGGGCTGGAGCCGCTGCCCGGTCTACTAACCTTCGAGGAGGGGGGGCTCTGGCCGGTCTTACTTGAACGGTAGAGGAACCGCTGGCCGGTCTACTGGGCGCCGGACCGCGGTGAGCCCGGTCTACCGGCCGGGAAGGCTGGGTTTGGCGGTCTTCCTCCGAGATCGTGGGGCTTCCCGGTTTACCCACCGCAGAGCGCGGCTCTGCCGGGCTACCTGGAGCACGGCGCGGAACCGCTGTCCGGTCTACTGGGCGGCGGCCCTCGGGAAGCCTGGTCTTCCCCCCGGACGGGCTGGGGCGATGCCCTGTCTCCCGGCCGTCGGCTCCCCTCCGGTCTACCGCCCGGGAAAGCTGGGTCTTACCGGTCTTCCTCCAGAGCTCGAGGGGCTTCCCGGTCTACCTGGCGCGCGGCGCGGAACGGCTGGCCGGTCTACTGGGAGTCGGACCTGGTGAGCCCGGTCTCCCGGCCGTCGGCTCCCCTCCGGTCTACCGGCCGGGAAAGCTGGGTCTTGCCGGTCTTCCTCCAGAGATCGAGGGGCTTCCCGGTCTACCTGGCGCGCGGCGCGGAACCGCTGGCCGGTCTACTGGGAGTCGGACCTGGTGAGCCCGGTCTCCCGGCCGTCGGCTCCCCTCCGGTCTACCGCCCGGGAAAGCTGGGTCTTGCCGGTCTTCCTCCAGAGATCGAAGGGCTTCCCGGTCTACCTGGCGCGCGGCGCGGAACGGCTGGCCGGTCTACTGGGAGTCGGACCTAGGTGAGCCCGGTCTCCCGGCCGTCGGCTCCCCTCCGGTCTACCGCCCTGGAAAGCTGGGTCTTGCCGGTCTTCCTCCAGAGATCGAGGGGCTTCCCGGTCTACCTGGCGCGCGGCGCGGAACGGCTGGCCGGTCTACTGGGAGTCGGACCTGGTGAGCCCGGTCTCCCGGCCGTCGGCTCCCCTCCGGTCTACCGGCCGGGAAAGCTGGGTCTTGCCGGTCTTCCTCCAGAGATCGAGGGGCTTCCCGGTCTACCTGGCGCGCGGCGCGGAACCGCTGGCCGGTCTACTGGGAGTCGGACCTGGTGAGCCCGGTCTCCCGGCCGTCGGCTCCCCTCCGGTCTACCGCCCGGGAAAGCTGGGTCTTGCCGGTCTTCCTCCAGAGATCGAAGGGCTTCCCGGTCTACCTGGCGCGCGGCGCGGAACGGCTGGCCGGTCTACTGGGAGTCGGACCTAGGTGAGCCCGGTCTCCCGGCCGTCGGCTCCCCTCCGGTCTACCGCCCTGGAAAGCTGGGTCTTGCCGGTCTTCCTCCAGAGATCGAGGGGCTTCCCGGTCTACCTGGCGCGCGGCGCGGAACGGCTGGCCGGTCTACTGGGAGTCGGACCTGGTGAGCCCGGTCTCCCGGCCGTCGGCTCCCCTCCGGTCTACCGCCCGGGAAAGCTGGGTCTTTCCGGTCTTCCTCCAGAGATCGAGGGGCTTCCCGGTCTACCTGGCGCACGGCGCGGAACCGCTGGCCGGTCTACTGGGAGTCGGACCTAGGTGAGCCCGGTCCCCCGGCCGTCAGCTCCCCTCCGGTCTACCGGCACCCGAAGGCTGGAGTTTGCCGGTCTACCTCCGAGACCGTGGGGGCTTCCCGCTCTGCCCAATCTACTCGCCGGGCCCCCGGTCTACCCGCTGGAGAAGCTGCGGCTTGCCGGTCTACTAGGGAGGGCGTAGGCCTTCCCGGTCTACCGGCCCGCTCTCCCCCCCCCCCCATGGAGCCTCCAGGTCTACGTGGTCGCTGTCACCTGACGACATCGCCAAGGGTGGGTGGGGTTTGTGGCGACAGCTGCCGTAGAACTTGGTGACGTTGTAGACCGCCGCTTGGCGGCAGCGCAGCAGGTAGGCGATGGAGGGGACAGGTGAGGGAGGGCGTGCGTGCGTGCGTTCGTGCGTTGGTCCTTGCAGGGACGGCAAGGGAGAAAAGTCTCGGCGTGTGTGCGTTCCTTTGCGGGAGGGGGAGCATGCAGAGACACAGGGGATACAGAAAGACAAGCACAAAAGCACTCGTGCGCTCTCACACACACTTGATTGCGGGGCAGAGGCAGGGAGGGAGGGAGGGAGGGAAAGAGAGAGAGAGAGAGAGAGAGAGAGAGAGGCAGGCAGGCAGGCAGAGGCAGGCAGAAACAAAATCTCTCTGTCTCTCGTCTCTCGTCTCTTGCGTCTCTCTCTCTCTCTCTCTCTCTCTCTCTCTCTCTCTCACACACACACACACACACACACACACACACACACACACAGGACACAAACAGTCGTTTGCGGGAGAGGGAGACACTAAGCATATACTCAAACACAGCATGTGCTTGTGTGGGGGGAGACAGACAGAGACACAGGAGCCAAGTACACCGCACACACGCTTGTGTGCAGGGGAGACCGACAGGGACAGAGAGAGATGGACACAAAATATCACTCCAAGGCGCACACACGCATACCAAAGAAACCACCCACCCCCGCCCACGACATCGCCAAGGGTGATCCCTTGCCGTCCCTGCAAGGACGTACGCACGTACGCACGAAGGCCCGCCCCGCCCCACCCCACCCCACCCCACCCGTCTCCTCCATCGCCTACCTGCTGCTCTGCTGCCAAGCGGCGGTCTACAAAGTCACCGAGGTCTACGGCAGCTGTCGCCACGAACGCCGCCCTTGGCGATGTCGTGGTTTGTCGTGGCGATGTGCTTGCGGGTGGGGGAGGGAGGGAGAGACAGACCCAAAGTAGATCACGGAGAGGGAGGCGGGCGGGCGGGCGGGCGGGCGGGCAGGCATGCCAGCACACACACAAACACTCACGCATACCCCATTTCGACCGCACGAATGCACGGACGCACGCACGCACGATCTTGACAACAATAGGGATACGACGAAGGAGCAGGAGGAGCAGGAGGAGCAGGAGGAGCAGGAGGAGGAGGAGGAGGAGGAGGAGGAGGAGGAGGAGGAGGCTGCCCTGCCCTTACCATGCTGGCCACACGAGGGCGCCCCTAAAAAAAGGTCCAGGTTCTTATCCGGTCTATCTGGGGGGGGGGGAGGCAGGCAGGCAGGCAGGCATGCATGGGACGTCCACGCACCCTGACCTGCTGCCTGCCTGCCTGCCTGCCTGCCTGCCTGCGGCCGCCTGGCGCTTCTATATCAAGGTCCAGGTTCTTAGCCGGTCTACCTGGGGGGAGGC
>NC_138141.1:47175933-47180933 GCF_964188305.1 Podarcis bocagei | reverse complement strand
CGGGGGGGACTGGGGCTTGCCGGTCTACCTCCGAGAACGGGAGGCGGACGGAGGCGAGGCGAGAGCGGTTGGCGGAGGGTGCGAAGGCCGGAGAAGGGCAGGCTTCCGGGCGTCTGCGTGGGTCCGGCCCCTGCCCGGTCCAGGGGGCGCGGTTGCCGGTGGCCCCGGTCTACCGGCCGGCAAGCGGGGGTGGCTCGGCCGGTCTTCCCGGTGGAAGGAGCGGAAGCGCTGGCCGTTTTCCTAAGGGGGGGGCGGCCGGGTCTAGCTCCACGCCGGAGGGGCCGGCACTGCGGCCCGTTTTTCCTGCGGTTGGGGCTTCGCGGTCCTCCCCGGTCTACCCGCTGGAGGCCTGCCGACCGCCCGGTCTACTCGCGAGGGCCTCGCCGTCCCCCTTCCGAGAACGGGGAGCCTCCCGGTCTACCCAGCGAAGGCCCAGTCTGCTTCTCGCGTCCACGGTCACCCCGTTCTCCCGGCCCTGGGCTCCCCTGCAGTCGGCCGGCTGGGTCTTGCCGGTCTACCTCCGAGGAAGGGAGAATTCCCGGTCGGCCCGACGGAGGCCCGGTGGGCTCCTCGCGTCCACGCTCACGCCTGCCTGCCTGCCTGGCTGGCTGCCTGGGGCTTCCAGCTCTACCTCGAGGACAGACGGCTTCCCGGTCTCCCCTGCTTGGGGCTGGGAAGCGCCGGGCCACCTGACGGCCGGACTGGTACCGCTGCTAACCGGTCTACTAGCCGGTCCTCCCGGCGGCGGGTGGGCCTGCGAACAGAGTCCCCCCAGTCTGCCGGCCGTGGAGGCTGGGCCTTGCCGGGCCCCTCCAGAGAATGGGGGCTCCCGGTCTACCGACCGAAGGCCCAGTCTGCTTCTCGCGTGCACCGTCACCCCGGTCCGGCCCCGGGCTGGCAAGGGTGCCCGGTCTCCCGGCCCTGGGCTCTGCTGGCCGTGGAGGCTGGGTCCTGCCGGTCTACCTCCGAGGTAGGGAGGCTTCCCGGTCGACCCACCGGAGGGGCAGGCGACGTTACCCGGTCTCCCGGCCCTCGGCTCCCCTCCGGTCTACCGGCCGATAAGGCTGGGGATTGCCGGCCTTCCTCAGAGATCGTGGGGCTTCCCGGTCAACCCACCAGAAAAGGCGGCTTCGCTTCGCCGGACTACCTGGCGCACGGCGCGGCACCGCTGGCCGGTCTACTCGGTGTCAGGCGCGGTGGGCTCCTCGCGTCCACGCACACCACGCCCTCAATGCCTGCCTGCCTGCCTGCCTGCCTGCCTGCCGCCTGACCAGCGCTCCTAAACGAAGGAACGGGCTCTTGCCCGGTCTACCTGGAAGGCAGGAAGCGGACGGCCACCCTCCCAGCCTGCCTGCCTGCCTGCCTGCCTGCCTGCCTGCCGCAGGGTCTGGGACTTCCAGGTCTACCTAAGAGGAGAAACGGCTTCCCGGTCTACCCTCCTTGGGCCCGGCAAACGCCGGTCCACACGGCGGTGGGGGGCTGGAGCCGCTGCCCGGTCTACTAACCTTCGAGGAGGGGGGGCTCTGGCCGGTCTTACTTGAACGGTAGAGGAACCGCTGGCCGGTCTACTGGGCGCCGGACCGCGGTGAGCCCGGTCTACCGGCCGGGAAGGCTGGGTTTGGCGGTCTTCCTCCGAGATCGTGGGGCTTCCCGGTTTACCCACCGCAGAGCGCGGCTCTGCCGGGCTACCTGGAGCACGGCGCGGAACCGCTGTCCGGTCTACTGGGCGGCGGCCCTCGGGAAGCCTGGTCTTCCCCCCGGACGGGCTGGGGCGATGCCCTGTCTCCCGGCCGTCGGCTCCCCTCCGGTCTACCGCCCGGGAAAGCTGGGTCTTACCGGTCTTCCTCCAGAGCTCGAGGGGCTTCCCGGTCTACCTGGCGCGCGGCGCGGAACGGCTGGCCGGTCTACTGGGAGTCGGACCTGGTGAGCCCGGTCTCCCGGCCGTCGGCTCCCCTCCGGTCTACCGGCCGGGAAAGCTGGGTCTTGCCGGTCTTCCTCCAGAGATCGAGGGGCTTCCCGGTCTACCTGGCGCGCGGCGCGGAACCGCTGGCCGGTCTACTGGGAGTCGGACCTGGTGAGCCCGGTCTCCCGGCCGTCGGCTCCCCTCCGGTCTACCGCCCGGGAAAGCTGGGTCTTGCCGGTCTTCCTCCAGAGATCGAAGGGCTTCCCGGTCTACCTGGCGCGCGGCGCGGAACGGCTGGCCGGTCTACTGGGAGTCGGACCTAGGTGAGCCCGGTCTCCCGGCCGTCGGCTCCCCTCCGGTCTACCGCCCTGGAAAGCTGGGTCTTGCCGGTCTTCCTCCAGAGATCGAGGGGCTTCCCGGTCTACCTGGCGCGCGGCGCGGAACGGCTGGCCGGTCTACTGGGAGTCGGACCTGGTGAGCCCGGTCTCCCGGCCGTCGGCTCCCCTCCGGTCTACCGGCCGGGAAAGCTGGGTCTTGCCGGTCTTCCTCCAGAGATCGAGGGGCTTCCCGGTCTACCTGGCGCGCGGCGCGGAACCGCTGGCCGGTCTACTGGGAGTCGGACCTGGTGAGCCCGGTCTCCCGGCCGTCGGCTCCCCTCCGGTCTACCGCCCGGGAAAGCTGGGTCTTGCCGGTCTTCCTCCAGAGATCGAAGGGCTTCCCGGTCTACCTGGCGCGCGGTGCGGAACGGCTGGCCGGTCTACTGGGAGTCGGACCTAGGTGAGCCCGGTCTCCCGGCCGTCGGCTCCCCTCCGGTCTACCGCCCTGGAAAGCTGGGTCTTGCCGGTCTTCCTCCAGAGATCGAGGGGCTTCCCGGTCTACCTGGCGCGCGGCGCGGAACGGCTGGCCGGTCTACTGGGAGTCGGACCTGGTGAGCCCGGTCTCCCGGCCGTCGGCTCCCCTCCGGTCTACCGCCCGGGAAAGCTGGGTCTTTCCGGTCTTCCTCCAGAGATCGAGGGGCTTCCCGGTCTACCTGGCGCACGGCGCGGAACCGCTGGCCGGTCTACTGGGAGTCGGACCTAGGTGAGCCCGGTCCCCCGGCCGTCAGCTCCCCTCCGGTCTACCGGCACCCGAAGGCTGGAGTTTGCCGGTCTACCTCCGAGACCGTGGGGGCTTCCCGCTCTGCCCAATCTACTCGCCGGGCCCCCGGTCTACCCGCTGGAGAAGCTGCGGCTTGCCGGTCTACTAGGGAGGGCGTAGGCCTTCCCGGTCTACCGGCCCGCTCTCCCCCCCCCCCCATGGAGCCTCCAGGTCTACGTGGTCGCTGTCACCTGACGACATCGCCAAGGGTGGGTGGGGTTTGTGGCGACAGCTGCCGTAGAACTTGGTGACGTTGTAGACCGCCGCTTGGCGGCAGCGCAGCAGGTAGGCGATGGAGGGGACAGGTGAGGGAGGGCGTGCGTGCGTGCGTTCGTGCGTTGGTCCTTGCAGGGACGGCAAGGGAGAAAAGTCTCGGCGTGTGTGCGTTCCTTTGCGGGAGGGGGAGCATGCAGAGACACAGGGGATACAGAAAGACAAGCACAAAAGCACTCGTGCGCTCTCACACACACTTGATTGCGGGGCAGAGGCAGGGAGGGAGGGAGGGAGGGAAAGAGAGAGAGAGAGAGAGAGAGAGAGAGAGGCAGGCAGGCAGGCAGAGGCAGGCAGAAACAAAATCTCTCTGTCTCTCGTCTCTCGTCTCTTGCGTCTCTCTCTCTCTCTCTCTCTCTCTCTCTCTCTCTCTCACACACACACACACACACACACACACACACACACACAGGACACAAACAGTCGTTTGCGGGAGAGGGAGACACTAAGCATATACTCAAACACAGCATGTGCTTGTGTGGGGGGAGACAGACAGAGACACAGGAGCCAAGTACACCGCACACACGCTTGTGTGCAGGGGAGACCGACAGGGACAGAGAGAGATGGACACAAAATATCACTCCAAGGCGCACACACGCATACCAAAGAAACCACCCACCCCCGCCCACGACATCGCCAAGGGTGATCCCTTGCCGTCCCTGCAAGGACGTACGCACGTACGCACGAAGGCCCGCCCCGCCCCACCCCACCCCACCCCACCCGTCTCCTCCATCGCCTACCTGCTGCTCTGCTGCCAAGCGGCGGTCTACAAAGTCACCGAGGTCTACGGCAGCTGTCGCCACGAACGCCGCCCTTGGCGATGTCGTGGTTTGTCGTGGCGATGTGCTTGCGGGTGGGGGAGGGAGGGAGAGACAGACCCAAAGTAGATCACGGAGAGGGAGGCGGGCGGGCGGGCGGGCGGGCGGGCAGGCATGCCAGCACACACACAAACACTCACGCATACCCCATTTCGACCGCACGAATGCACGGACGCACGCACGCACGATCTTGACAACAATAGGGATACGACGAAGGAGCAGGAGGAGCAGGAGGAGCAGGAGGAGCAGGAGGAGGAGGAGGAGGAGGAGGAGGAGGAGGAGGAGGAGGAGGCTGCCCTGCCCTTACCATGCTGGCCACACGAGGGCGCCCCTAAAAAAAGGTCCAGGTTCTTATCCGGTCTATCTGGGGGGGGGGGAGGCAGGCAGGCAGGCAGGCATGCATGGGACGTCCACGCACCCTGACCTGCTGCCTGCCTGCCTGCCTGCCTGCCTGCCTGCCTGCCTGCGGCCGCCTGGCGCTTCTATATCAAGGTCCAGGTTCTTAGCCGGTCTACCTGGGGGGAGGCAGGCAGGCAGGCAGGCAGGCAGGCAGGCAGGCAGGGGACGGCCATGCTCCCTACCCGCCCGCCTGCCTGCCTGCCTGCCTGCCTGCCTGCCTGCCTGCCTGCGGCAGCCTGGCGCTTCTATACCAAGGTCCAGGTTCTTAGCCGGTCTACCTGGGGGGAGGCAGGCAGGCAGGCAGGCAGGCAGGCAGGCAGGCAGGCAGGGGACGGCCATGCTCCCTACCCGCCTGGCTACCTGCCTGCCTGCCTGCCTGCGGCCGCCTGGCGCTTCTATACAAAGGTCCAGGTTCTTACCCGGTCTACTTGGAAGCAGGCAGGCAGGCAGGCAGGCAGGCAGGCAGGGGACGG
>NC_138141.1:47160933-47163433 GCF_964188305.1 Podarcis bocagei | reverse complement strand
TCTACTCGCGAGGGCTTCGCCGTCCCCCTTCCGAGAACGGGGGGCCTCCCGGTCTACCCAGCGAAGGCCCAGTCTGCTTCTCGCGTCCACGGTCACCCCGTTCTCCCGGCCCTGGGCTCCCCTGCAGTCGGCCGGCTGGGTCTTGCCGGTCTACCTCCGAGGAAGGGAGCCTGCCTGCCTGCCTGCCTGCCTGCCTGCCTGCCTGCCTGCCTGGGGCTTCCAGCTCTACCTCGAGGACAGACGGCTTCCCGGTCTCCCCTGCTTGGGGCTGGGAAGCGCCGGGCCACTTGACGGCCGGACTGGTACCGCTGCTAACCGGTCTACTAGCCGGGCCGGGGGGGACTGGGGCTTGCCGGTCTACCTCCGAGAACGGGAGGCGGACGGAGGCGAGGCGAGAGCGGTTGGCGGAGGGTGCGAAGGCCGGAGAAGGGCAGGCTTCCGGGCGTCTGCGTGGGTCCGGCCCCTGCCCGGTCCAGGGGGCGCGGTTGCCGGTGGCCCCGGTCTACCGGCCGGCAAGCGGGGGTGGCTCGGCCGGTCTTCCCGGTGGAAGGAGCGGAAGCGCTGGCCGTTTTCCTAAGGGGGGGGCGGCCGGGTCTAGCTCCACGCCGGAGGGGCCGGCACTGCGGCCCGTTTTTCCTGCGGTTGGGGCTTCGCGGTCCTCCCCGGTCTACCCGCTGGAGGCCTGCCGACCGCCCGGTCTACTCGCGAGGGCCTCGCCGTCCCCCTTCCGAGAACGGGGAGCCTCCCGGTCTACCCAGCGAAGGCCCAGTCTGCTTCTCGCGTCCACGGTCACCCCGTTCTCCCGGCCCTGGGCTCCCCTGCAGTCGGCCGGCTGGGTCTTGCCGGTCTACCTCCGAGGAAGGGAGAATTCCCGGTCGGCCCGACGGAGGCCCGGTGGGCTCCTCGCGTCCACGCTCACGCCTGCCTGCCTGCCTGGCTGGCTGCCTGGGGCTTCCAGCTCTACCTCGAGGACAGACGGCTTCCCGGTCTCCCCTGCTTGGGGCTGGGAAGCGCCGGGCCACCTGACGGCCGGACTGGTACCGCTGCTAACCGGTCTACTAGCCGGTCCTCCCGGCGGCGGGTGGGCCTGCGAACAGAGTCCCCCCAGTCTGCCGGCCGTGGAGGCTGGGCCTTGCCGGGCCCCTCCAGAGAATGGGGGCTCCCGGTCTACCGACCGAAGGCCCAGTCTGCTTCTCGCGTGCACCGTCACCCCGGTCCGGCCCCGGGCTGGCAAGGGTGCCCGGTCTCCCGGCCCTGGGCTCTGCTGGCCGTGGAGGCTGGGTCCTGCCGGTCTACCTCCGAGGTAGGGAGGCTTCCCGGTCGACCCACCGGAGGGGCAGGCGACGTTACCCGGTCTCCCGGCCCTCGGCTCCCCTCCGGTCTACCGGCCGATAAGGCTGGGGATTGCCGGCCTTCCTCAGAGATCGTGGGGCTTCCCGGTCAACCCACCAGAAAAGGCGGCTTCGCTTCGCCGGACTACCTGGCGCACGGCGCGGCACCGCTGGCCGGTCTACTCGGTGTCAGGCGCGGTGGGCTCCTCGCGTCCACGCACACCACGCCCTCAATGCCTGCCTGCCTGCCTGCCTGCCTGCCTGCCGCCTGACCAGCGCTCCTAAACGAAGGAACGGGCTCTTGCCCGGTCTACCTGGAAGGCAGGAAGCGGACGGCCACCCTCCCAGCCTGCCTGCCTGCCTGCCTGCCTGCCTGCCTGCCTGCCGCAGGGTCTGGGACTTCCAGGTCTACCTAAGAGGAGAAACGGCTTCCCGGTCTACCCTCCTTGGGCCCGGCAAACGCCGGTCCACACGGCGGTGGGGGGCTGGAGCCGCTGCCCGGTCTACTAACCTTCGAGGAGGGGGGGCTCTGGCCGGTCTTACTTGAACGGTAGAGGAACCGCTGGCCGGTCTACTGGGCGCCGGACCGCGGTGAGCCCGGTCTACCGGCCGGGAAGGCTGGGTTTGGCGGTCTTCCTCCGAGATCGTGGGGCTTCCCGGTTTACCCACCGCAGAGCGCGGCTCTGCCGGGCTACCTGGAGCACGGCGCGGAACCGCTGTCCGGTCTACTGGGCGGCGGCCCTCGGGAAGCCTGGTCTTCCCCCCGGACGGGCTGGGGCGATGCCCTGTCTCCCGGCCGTCGGCTCCCCTCCGGTCTACCGCCCGGGAAAGCTGGGTCTTACCGGTCTTCCTCCAGAGCTCGAGGGGCTTCCCGGTCTACCTGGCGCGCGGCGCGGAACGGCTGGCCGGTCTACTGGGAGTCGGACCTGGTGAGCCCGGTCTCCCGGCCGTCGGCTCCCCTCCGGTCTACCGGCCGGGAAAGCTGGGTCTTGCCGGTCTTCCTCCAGAGATCGAGGGGCTTCCCGGTCTACCTGGCGCGCGGCGCGGAACCGCTGGCCGGTCTACTGGGAGTCGGACCTGGTGAGCCCGGTCTCCCGGCCGTCGGCTCCCCTCCGGTCTACCGCCCGGGAAAGCTGGGTCTTGCCGGTCTTCCTCCAGAGATCGAAGGG
>NC_138141.1:47140933-47145933 GCF_964188305.1 Podarcis bocagei | reverse complement strand
GGGCTTGCCGGTCTACCTCCGAGAACGGGAGGCGGACGGAGGCGAGGCGAGAGCGGTTGGCGGAGGGTGCGAAGGCCGGAGAAGGGCAGGCTTCCGGGCGTCTGCGTGGGTCCGGCCCCTGCCCGGTCCAGGGGGCGCGGTTGCCGGTGGCCCCGGTCTACCGGCCGGCAAGCGGGGGTGGCTCGGCCGGTCTTCCCGGTGGAAGGAGCGGAAGCGCTGGCCGTTTTCCTAAGGGGGGGGCGGCCGGGTCTAGCTCCACGCCGGAGGGGCCGGCACTGCGGCCCGTTTTTCCTGCGGTTGGGGCTTCGCGGTCCTCCCCGGTCTACCCGCTGGAGGCCTGCCGACCGCCCGGTCTACTCGCGAGGGCCTCGCCGTCCCCCTTCCGAGAACGGGGAGCCTCCCGGTCTACCCAGCGAAGGCCCAGTCTGCTTCTCGCGTCCACGGTCACCCCGTTCTCCCGGCCCTGGGCTCCCCTGCAGTCGGCCGGCTGGGTCTTGCCGGTCTACCTCCGAGGAAGGGAGAATTCCCGGTCGGCCCGACGGAGGCCCGGTGGGCTCCTCGCGTCCACGCTCACGCCTGCCTGCCTGCCTGGCTGGCTGCCTGGGGCTTCCAGCTCTACCTCGAGGACAGACGGCTTCCCGGTCTCCCCTGCTTGGGGCTGGGAAGCGCCGGGCCACCTGACGGCCGGACTGGTACCGCTGCTAACCGGTCTACTAGCCGGTCCTCCCGGCGGCGGGTGGGCCTGCGAACAGAGTCCCCCCAGTCTGCCGGCCGTGGAGGCTGGGCCTTGCCGGGCCCCTCCAGAGAATGGGGGCTCCCGGTCTACCGACCGAAGGCCCAGTCTGCTTCTCGCGTGCACCGTCACCCCGGTCCGGCCCCGGGCTGGCAAGGGTGCCCGGTCTCCCGGCCCTGGGCTCTGCTGGCCGTGGAGGCTGGGTCCTGCCGGTCTACCTCCGAGGTAGGGAGGCTTCCCGGTCGACCCACCGGAGGGGCAGGCGACGTTACCCGGTCTCCCGGCCCTCGGCTCCCCTCCGGTCTACCGGCCGATAAGGCTGGGGATTGCCGGCCTTCCTCAGAGATCGTGGGGCTTCCCGGTCAACCCACCAGAAAAGGCGGCTTCGCTTCGCCGGACTACCTGGCGCACGGCGCGGCACCGCTGGCCGGTCTACTCGGTGTCAGGCGCGGTGGGCTCCTCGCGTCCACGCACACCACGCCCTCAATGCCTGCCTGCCTGCCTGCCTGCCTGCCTGCCGCCTGACCAGCGCTCCTAAACGAAGGAACGGGCTCTTGCCCGGTCTACCTGGAAGGCAGGAAGCGGACGGCCACCCTCCCAGCCTGCCTGCCTGCCTGCCTGCCTGCCTGCCTGCCTGCCGCAGGGTCTGGGACTTCCAGGTCTACCTAAGAGGAGAAACGGCTTCCCGGTCTACCCTCCTTGGGCCCGGCAAACGCCGGTCCACACGGCGGTGGGGGGCTGGAGCCGCTGCCCGGTCTACTAACCTTCGAGGAGGGGGGGCTCTGGCCGGTCTTACTTGAACGGTAGAGGAACCGCTGGCCGGTCTACTGGGCGCCGGACCGCGGTGAGCCCGGTCTACCGGCCGGGAAGGCTGGGTTTGGCGGTCTTCCTCCGAGATCGTGGGGCTTCCCGGTTTACCCACCGCAGAGCGCGGCTCTGCCGGGCTACCTGGAGCACGGCGCGGAACCGCTGTCCGGTCTACTGGGCGGCGGCCCTCGGGAAGCCTGGTCTTCCCCCCGGACGGGCTGGGGCGATGCCCTGTCTCCCGGCCGTCGGCTCCCCTCCGGTCTACCGCCCGGGAAAGCTGGGTCTTACCGGTCTTCCTCCAGAGCTCGAGGGGCTTCCCGGTCTACCTGGCGCGCGGCGCGGAACGGCTGGCCGGTCTACTGGGAGTCGGACCTGGTGAGCCCGGTCTCCCGGCCGTCGGCTCCCCTCCGGTCTACCGGCCGGGAAAGCTGGGTCTTGCCGGTCTTCCTCCAGAGATCGAGGGGCTTCCCGGTCTACCTGGCGCGCGGCGCGGAACCGCTGGCCGGTCTACTGGGAGTCGGACCTGGTGAGCCCGGTCTCCCGGCCGTCGGCTCCCCTCCGGTCTACCGCCCGGGAAAGCTGGGTCTTGCCGGTCTTCCTCCAGAGATCGAAGGGCTTCCCGGTCTACCTGGCGCGCGGCGCGGAACGGCTGGCCGGTCTACTGGGAGTCGGACCTAGGTGAGCCCGGTCTCCCGGCCGTCGGCTCCCCTCCGGTCTACCGCCCTGGAAAGCTGGGTCTTGCCGGTCTTCCTCCAGAGATCGAGGGGCTTCCCGGTCTACCTGGCGCGCGGCGCGGAACGGCTGGCCGGTCTACTGGGAGTCGGACCTGGTGAGCCCGGTCTCCCGGCCGTCGGCTCCCCTCCGGTCTACCGGCCGGGAAAGCTGGGTCTTGCCGGTCTTCCTCCAGAGATCGAGGGGCTTCCCGGTCTACCTGGCGCGCGGCGCGGAACCGCTGGCCGGTCTACTGGGAGTCGGACCTGGTGAGCCCGGTCTCCCGGCCGTCGGCTCCCCTCCGGTCTACCGCCCGGGAAAGCTGGGTCTTGCCGGTCTTCCTCCAGAGATCGAAGGGCTTCCCGGTCTACCTGGCGCGCGGCGCGGAACGGCTGGCCGGTCTACTGGGAGTCGGACCTAGGTGAGCCCGGTCTCCCGGCCGTCGGCTCCCCTCCGGTCTACCGCCCTGGAAAGCTGGGTCTTGCCGGTCTTCCTCCAGAGATCGAGGGGCTTCCCGGTCTACCTGGCGCGCGGCGCGGAACGGCTGGCCGGTCTACTGGGAGTCGGACCTGGTGAGCCCGGTCTCCCGGCCGTCGGCTCCCCTCCGGTCTACCGCCCGGGAAAGCTGGGTCTTTCCGGTCTTCCTCCAGAGATCGAGGGGCTTCCCGGTCTACCTGGCGCACGGCGCGGAACCGCTGGCCGGTCTACTGGGAGTCGGACCTAGGTGAGCCCGGTCCCCCGGCCGTCAGCTCCCCTCCGGTCTACCGGCACCCGAAGGCTGGAGTTTGCCGGTCTACCTCCGAGACCGTGGGGGCTTCCCGCTCTGCCCAATCTACTCGCCGGGCCCCCGGTCTACCCGCTGGAGAAGCTGCGGCTTGCCGGTCTACTAGGGAGGGCGTAGGCCTTCCCGGTCTACCGGCCCGCTCTCCCCCCCCCCCCATGGAGCCTCCAGGTCTACGTGGTCGCTGTCACCTGACGACATCGCCAAGGGTGGGTGGGGTTTGTGGCGACAGCTGCCGTAGAACTTGGTGACGTTGTAGACCGCCGCTTGGCGGCAGCGCAGCAGGTAGGCGATGGAGGGGACAGGTGAGGGAGGGCGTGCGTGCGTGCGTTCGTGCGTTGGTCCTTGCAGGGACGGCAAGGGAGAAAAGTCTCGGCGTGTGTGCGTTCCTTTGCGGGAGGGGGAGCATGCAGAGACACAGGGGATACAGAAAGACAAGCACAAAAGCACTCGTGCGCTCTCACACACACTTGATTGCGGGGCAGAGGCAGGGAGGGAGGGAGGGAGGGAAAGAGAGAGAGAGAGAGAGAGAGAGAGAGAGGCAGGCAGGCAGGCAGAGGCAGGCAGAAACAAAATCTCTCTGTCTCTCGTCTCTCGTCTCTTGCGTCTCTCTCTCTCTCTCTCTCTCTCTCTCTCTCTCTCTCACACACACACACACACACACACACACACACACACACACAGGACACAAACAGTCGTTTGCGGGAGAGGGAGACACTAAGCATATACTCAAACACAGCATGTGCTTGTGTGGGGGGAGACAGACAGAGACACAGGAGCCAAGTACACCGCACACACGCTTGTGTGCAGGGGAGACCGACAGGGACAGAGAGAGATGGACACAAAATATCACTCCAAGGCGCACACACGCATACCAAAGAAACCACCCACCCCCGCCCACGACATCGCCAAGGGTGATCCCTTGCCGTCCCTGCAAGGACGTACGCACGTACGCACGAAGGCCCGCCCCGCCCCACCCCACCCCACCCCACCCGTCTCCTCCATCGCCTACCTGCTGCTCTGCTGCCAAGCGGCGGTCTACAAAGTCACCGAGGTCTACGGCAGCTGTCGCCACGAACGCCGCCCTTGGCGATGTCGTGGTTTGTCGTGGCGATGTGCTTGCGGGTGGGGGAGGGAGGGAGAGACAGACCCAAAGTAGATCACGGAGAGGGAGGCGGGCGGGCGGGCGGGCGGGCGGGCAGGCATGCCAGCACACACACAAACACTCACGCATACCCCATTTCGACCGCACGAATGCACGGACGCACGCACGCACGATCTTGACAACAATAGGGATACGACGAAGGAGCAGGAGGAGCAGGAGGAGCAGGAGGAGCAGGAGGAGGAGGAGGAGGAGGAGGAGGAGGAGGAGGAGGAGGCTGCCCTGCCCTTACCATGCTGGCCACACGAGGGCGCCCCTAAAAAAAGGTCCAGGTTCTTATCCGGTCTATCTGGGGGGGGGGGAGGCAGGCAGGCAGGCAGGCATGCATGGGACGTCCACGCACCCTGACCTGCTGCCTGCCTGCCTGCCTGCCTGCCTGCCTGCGGCCGCCTGGCGCTTCTATATCAAGGTCCAGGTTCTTAGCCGGTCTACCTGGGGGGAGGCAGGCAGGCAGGCAGGCAGGCAGGCAGGCAGGCAGGCAGGGGACGGCCATGCTCCCTACCCGCCCGCCTGCCTGCCTGCCTGCCTGCCTGCCTGCCTGCCTGCCTGCGGCAGCCTGGCGCTTCTATACCAAGGTCCAGGTTCTTAGCCGGTCTACCTGGGGGGAGGCAGGCAGGCAGGCAGGCAGGCAGGCAGGCAGGCAGGCAGGGGACGGCCATGCTCCCTACCCGCCTGGCTACCTGCCTGCCTGCCTGCCTGCGGCCGCCTGGCGCTTCTATACAAAGGTCCAGGTTCTTACCCGGTCTACTTGGAAGCAGGCAGGCAGGCAGGCAGGCAGGCAGGCAGGGGACGGCCATGCTCCCTAC
>NC_138141.1:47123433-47128433 GCF_964188305.1 Podarcis bocagei | reverse complement strand
CGCCCGGTCTACTCGCGAGGGCCTCGCCGTCCCCCTTCCGAGAACGGGGAGCCTCCCGGTCTACCCAGCGAAGGCCCAGTCTGCTTCTCGCGTCCACGGTCACCCCGTTCTCCCGGCCCTGGGCTCCCCTGCAGTCGGCCGGCTGGGTCTTGCCGGTCTACCTCCGAGGAAGGGAGAATTCCCGGTCGGCCCGACGGAGGCCCGGTGGGCTCCTCGCGTCCACGCTCACGCCTGCCTGCCTGCCTGGCTGGCTGCCTGGGGCTTCCAGCTCTACCTCGAGGACAGACGGCTTCCCGGTCTCCCCTGCTTGGGGCTGGGAAGCGCCGGGCCACCTGACGGCCGGACTGGTACCGCTGCTAACCGGTCTACTAGCCGGTCCTCCCGGCGGCGGGTGGGCCTGCGAACAGAGTCCCCCCAGTCTGCCGGCCGTGGAGGCTGGGCCTTGCCGGGCCCCTCCAGAGAATGGGGGCTCCCGGTCTACCGACCGAAGGCCCAGTCTGCTTCTCGCGTGCACCGTCACCCCGGTCCGGCCCCGGGCTGGCAAGGGTGCCCGGTCTCCCGGCCCTGGGCTCTGCTGGCCGTGGAGGCTGGGTCCTGCCGGTCTACCTCCGAGGTAGGGAGGCTTCCCGGTCGACCCACCGGAGGGGCAGGCGACGTTACCCGGTCTCCCGGCCCTCGGCTCCCCTCCGGTCTACCGGCCGATAAGGCTGGGGATTGCCGGCCTTCCTCAGAGATCGTGGGGCTTCCCGGTCAACCCACCAGAAAAGGCGGCTTCGCTTCGCCGGACTACCTGGCGCACGGCGCGGCACCGCTGGCCGGTCTACTCGGTGTCAGGCGCGGTGGGCTCCTCGCGTCCACGCACACCACGCCCTCAATGCCTGCCTGCCTGCCTGCCTGCCTGCCTGCCGCCTGACCAGCGCTCCTAAACGAAGGAACGGGCTCTTGCCCGGTCTACCTGGAAGGCAGGAAGCGGACGGCCACCCTCCCAGCCTGCCTGCCTGCCTGCCTGCCTGCCTGCCTGCCTGCCGCAGGGTCTGGGACTTCCAGGTCTACCTAAGAGGAGAAACGGCTTCCCGGTCTACCCTCCTTGGGCCCGGCAAACGCCGGTCCACACGGCGGTGGGGGGCTGGAGCCGCTGCCCGGTCTACTAACCTTCGAGGAGGGGGGGCTCTGGCCGGTCTTACTTGAACGGTAGAGGAACCGCTGGCCGGTCTACTGGGCGCCGGACCGCGGTGAGCCCGGTCTACCGGCCGGGAAGGCTGGGTTTGGCGGTCTTCCTCCGAGATCGTGGGGCTTCCCGGTTTACCCACCGCAGAGCGCGGCTCTGCCGGGCTACCTGGAGCACGGCGCGGAACCGCTGTCCGGTCTACTGGGCGGCGGCCCTCGGGAAGCCTGGTCTTCCCCCCGGACGGGCTGGGGCGATGCCCTGTCTCCCGGCCGTCGGCTCCCCTCCGGTCTACCGCCCGGGAAAGCTGGGTCTTACCGGTCTTCCTCCAGAGCTCGAGGGGCTTCCCGGTCTACCTGGCGCGCGGCGCGGAACGGCTGGCCGGTCTACTGGGAGTCGGACCTGGTGAGCCCGGTCTCCCGGCCGTCGGCTCCCCTCCGGTCTACCGGCCGGGAAAGCTGGGTCTTGCCGGTCTTCCTCCAGAGATCGAGGGGCTTCCCGGTCTACCTGGCGCGCGGCGCGGAACCGCTGGCCGGTCTACTGGGAGTCGGACCTGGTGAGCCCGGTCTCCCGGCCGTCGGCTCCCCTCCGGTCTACCGCCCGGGAAAGCTGGGTCTTGCCGGTCTTCCTCCAGAGATCGAAGGGCTTCCCGGTCTACCTGGCGCGCGGCGCGGAACGGCTGGCCGGTCTACTGGGAGTCGGACCTAGGTGAGCCCGGTCTCCCGGCCGTCGGCTCCCCTCCGGTCTACCGCCCTGGAAAGCTGGGTCTTGCCGGTCTTCCTCCAGAGATCGAGGGGCTTCCCGGTCTACCTGGCGCGCGGCGCGGAACGGCTGGCCGGTCTACTGGGAGTCGGACCTGGTGAGCCCGGTCTCCCGGCCGTCGGCTCCCCTCCGGTCTACCGGCCGGGAAAGCTGGGTCTTGCCGGTCTTCCTCCAGAGATCGAGGGGCTTCCCGGTCTACCTGGCGCGCGGCGCGGAACCGCTGGCCGGTCTACTGGGAGTCGGACCTGGTGAGCCCGGTCTCCCGGCCGTCGGCTCCCCTCCGGTCTACCGCCCGGGAAAGCTGGGTCTTGCCGGTCTTCCTCCAGAGATCGAAGGGCTTCCCGGTCTACCTGGCGCGCGGCGCGGAACGGCTGGCCGGTCTACTGGGAGTCGGACCTAGGTGAGCCCGGTCTCCCGGCCGTCGGCTCCCCTCCGGTCTACCGCCCTGGAAAGCTGGGTCTTGCCGGTCTTCCTCCAGAGATCGAGGGGCTTCCCGGTCTACCTGGCGCGCGGCGCGGAACGGCTGGCCGGTCTACTGGGAGTCGGACCTGGTGAGCCCGGTCTCCCGGCCGTCGGCTCCCCTCCGGTCTACCGCCCGGGAAAGCTGGGTCTTTCCGGTCTTCCTCCAGAGATCGAGGGGCTTCCCGGTCTACCTGGCGCACGGCGCGGAACCGCTGGCCGGTCTACTGGGAGTCGGACCTAGGTGAGCCCGGTCCCCCGGCCGTCAGCTCCCCTCCGGTCTACCGGCACCCGAAGGCTGGAGTTTGCCGGTCTACCTCCGAGACCGTGGGGGCTTCCCGCTCTGCCCAATCTACTCGCCGGGCCCCCGGTCTACCCGCTGGAGAAGCTGCGGCTTGCCGGTCTACTAGGGAGGGCGTAGGCCTTCCCGGTCTACCGGCCCGCTCTCCCCCCCCCCCCATGGAGCCTCCAGGTCTACGTGGTCGCTGTCACCTGACGACATCGCCAAGGGTGGGTGGGGTTTGTGGCGACAGCTGCCGTAGAACTTGGTGACGTTGTAGACCGCCGCTTGGCGGCAGCGCAGCAGGTAGGCGATGGAGGGGACAGGTGAGGGAGGGCGTGCGTGCGTGCGTTCGTGCGTTGGTCCTTGCAGGGACGGCAAGGGAGAAAAGTCTCGGCGTGTGTGCGTTCCTTTGCGGGAGGGGGAGCATGCAGAGACACAGGGGATACAGAAAGACAAGCACAAAAGCACTCGTGCGCTCTCACACACACTTGATTGCGGGGCAGAGGCAGGGAGGGAGGGAGGGAGGGAAAGAGAGAGAGAGAGAGAGAGAGAGAGAGAGGCAGGCAGGCAGGCAGAGGCAGGCAGAAACAAAATCTCTCTGTCTCTCGTCTCTCGTCTCTTGCGTCTCTCTCTCTCTCTCTCTCTCTCTCTCTCTCTCTCTCACACACACACACACACACACACACACACACACACACACGGACACAAACAGTCGTTTGCGGGAGAGGGAGACACTAAGCATATACTCAAACACAGCATGTGCTTGTGTGGGGGGAGACAGACAGAGACACAGGAGCCAAGTACACCGCACACACGCTTGTGTGCAGGGGAGACCGACAGGGACAGAGAGAGATGGACACAAAATATCACTCCAAGGCGCACACACGCATACCAAAGAAACCACCCACCCCCGCCCACGACATCGCCAAGGGTGATCCCTTGCCGTCCCTGCAAGGACGTACGCACGTACGCACGAAGGCCCGCCCCGCCCCACCCCACCCCACCCCACCCGTCTCCTCCATCGCCTACCTGCTGCTCTGCTGCCAAGCGGCGGTCTACAAAGTCACCGAGGTCTACGGCAGCTGTCGCCACGAACGCCGCCCTTGGCGATGTCGTGGTTTGTCGTGGCGATGTGCTTGCGGGTGGGGGAGGGAGGGAGAGACAGACCCAAAGTAGATCACGGAGAGGGAGGCGGGCGGGCGGGCGGGCGGGCGGGCAGGCATGCCAGCACACACACAAACACTCACGCATACCCCATTTCGACCGCACGAATGCACGGACGCACGCACGCACGATCTTGACAACAATAGGGATACGACGAAGGAGCAGGAGGAGCAGGAGGAGCAGGAGGAGCAGGAGGAGGAGGAGGAGGAGGAGGAGGAGGAGGAGGAGGAGGCTGCCCTGCCCTTACCATGCTGGCCACACGAGGGCGCCCCTAAAAAAAGGTCCAGGTTCTTATCCGGTCTATCTGGGGGGGGGGGAGGCAGGCAGGCAGGCAGGCATGCATGGGACGTCCACGCACCCTGACCTGCTGCCTGCCTGCCTGCCTGCCTGCCTGCCTGCGGCCGCCTGGCGCTTCTATATCAAGGTCCAGGTTCTTAGCCGGTCTACCTGGGGGGAGGCAGGCAGGCAGGCAGGCAGGCAGGCAGGCAGGCAGGCAGGGGACGGCCATGCTCCCTACCCGCCCGCCTGCCTGCCTTCCTGCCTGCCTGCCTGCCTGCCTGCCTGCGGCAGCCTGGCGCTTCTATACCAAGGTCCAGGTTCTTAGCCGGTCTACCTGGGGGGAGGCAGGCAGGCAGGCAGGCAGGCAGGCAGGCAGGCAGGCAGGGGACGGCCATGCTCCCTACCCGCCTGGCTACCTGCCTGCCTGCCTGCCTGCGGCCGCCTGGCGCTTCTATACAAAGGTCCAGGTTCTTACCCGGTCTACTTGGAAGCAGGCAGGCAGGCAGGCAGGCAGGCAGGCAGGGGACGGCCATGCTCCCTACCCGCCCGCCCGCCCGCCTGCCTGCCTGCCTGCCTGCCTGCCTGCCTGCGGCCGCCTGGCGCTTCTATACAAAGGTACAGGTTCTTAGCCGGTCTACCTGGGGGAGGCAGGCAGGCAGGCAGGCAGGCAGGCAGGCAGGCAGGCAGGGGTCGGCCAGCCTGCCTGCCTGCCTGCCTGCCTGCCTGCGGCCGCCTGGCGCTTCTATACAAAGGTAGACCGGATAAGAACCTGTACCTTTGTATAGAAGCGCCAGGCGGCCGCAGGCAGGCAGGCAGGCAGGCAGGCAGGCAGGCAGGCAGGCAGGCAGGGAGGCAGAGGACGGCCATGCTCCCTGCCTGCCTGCCTGC
>NC_138141.1:47105933-47110933 GCF_964188305.1 Podarcis bocagei | reverse complement strand
GGTACCGCTGCTAACCGGTCTACTAGCCGGTCCTCCCGGCGGCGGGTGGGCCTGCGAACAGAGTCCCCCCAGTCTGCCGGCCGTGGAGGCTGGGCCTTGCCGGGCCCCTCCAGAGAATGGGGGCTCCCGGTCTACCGACCGAAGGCCCAGTCTGCTTCTCGCGTGCACCGTCACCCCGGTCCGGCCCCGGGCTGGCAAGGGTGCCCGGTCTCCCGGCCCTGGGCTCTGCTGGCCGTGGAGGCTGGGTCCTGCCGGTCTACCTCCGAGGTAGGGAGGCTTCCCGGTCGACCCACCGGAGGGGCAGGCGACGTTACCCGGTCTCCCGGCCCTCGGCTCCCCTCCGGTCTACCGGCCGATAAGGCTGGGGATTGCCGGCCTTCCTCAGAGATCGTGGGGCTTCCCGGTCAACCCACCAGAAAAGGCGGCTTCGCTTCGCCGGACTACCTGGCGCACGGCGCGGCACCGCTGGCCGGTCTACTCGGTGTCAGGCGCGGTGGGCTCCTCGCGTCCACGCACACCACGCCCTCAATGCCTGCCTGCCTGCCTGCCTGCCTGCCTGCCGCCTGACCAGCGCTCCTAAACGAAGGAACGGGCTCTTGCCCGGTCTACCTGGAAGGCAGGAAGCGGACGGCCACCCTCCCAGCCTGCCTGCCTGCCTGCCTGCCTGCCTGCCTGCCTGCCGCAGGGTCTGGGACTTCCAGGTCTACCTAAGAGGAGAAACGGCTTCCCGGTCTACCCTCCTTGGGCCCGGCAAACGCCGGTCCACACGGCGGTGGGGGGCTGGAGCCGCTGCCCGGTCTACTAACCTTCGAGGAGGGGGGGCTCTGGCCGGTCTTACTTGAACGGTAGAGGAACCGCTGGCCGGTCTACTGGGCGCCGGACCGCGGTGAGCCCGGTCTACCGGCCGGGAAGGCTGGGTTTGGCGGTCTTCCTCCGAGATCGTGGGGCTTCCCGGTTTACCCACCGCAGAGCGCGGCTCTGCCGGGCTACCTGGAGCACGGCGCGGAACCGCTGTCCGGTCTACTGGGCGGCGGCCCTCGGGAAGCCTGGTCTTCCCCCCGGACGGGCTGGGGCGATGCCCTGTCTCCCGGCCGTCGGCTCCCCTCCGGTCTACCGCCCGGGAAAGCTGGGTCTTACCGGTCTTCCTCCAGAGCTCGAGGGGCTTCCCGGTCTACCTGGCGCGCGGCGCGGAACGGCTGGCCGGTCTACTGGGAGTCGGACCTGGTGAGCCCGGTCTCCCGGCCGTCGGCTCCCCTCCGGTCTACCGGCCGGGAAAGCTGGGTCTTGCCGGTCTTCCTCCAGAGATCGAGGGGCTTCCCGGTCTACCTGGCGCGCGGCGCGGAACCGCTGGCCGGTCTACTGGGAGTCGGACCTGGTGAGCCCGGTCTCCCGGCCGTCGGCTCCCCTCCGGTCTACCGCCCGGGAAAGCTGGGTCTTGCCGGTCTTCCTCCAGAGATCGAAGGGCTTCCCGGTCTACCTGGCGCGCGGCGCGGAACGGCTGGCCGGTCTACTGGGAGTCGGACCTAGGTGAGCCCGGTCTCCCGGCCGTCGGCTCCCCTCCGGTCTACCGCCCTGGAAAGCTGGGTCTTGCCGGTCTTCCTCCAGAGATCGAGGGGCTTCCCGGTCTACCTGGCGCGCGGCGCGGAACGGCTGGCCGGTCTACTGGGAGTCGGACCTGGTGAGCCCGGTCTCCCGGCCGTCGGCTCCCCTCCGGTCTACCGGCCGGGAAAGCTGGGTCTTGCCGGTCTTCCTCCAGAGATCGAGGGGCTTCCCGGTCTACCTGGCGCGCGGCGCGGAACCGCTGGCCGGTCTACTGGGAGTCGGACCTGGTGAGCCCGGTCTCCCGGCCGTCGGCTCCCCTCCGGTCTACCGCCCGGGAAAGCTGGGTCTTGCCGGTCTTCCTCCAGAGATCGAAGGGCTTCCCGGTCTACCTGGCGCGCGGCGCGGAACGGCTGGCCGGTCTACTGGGAGTCGGACCTAGGTGAGCCCGGTCTCCCGGCCGTCGGCTCCCCTCCGGTCTACCGCCCTGGAAAGCTGGGTCTTGCCGGTCTTCCTCCAGAGATCGAGGGGCTTCCCGGTCTACCTGGCGCGCGGCGCGGAACGGCTGGCCGGTCTACTGGGAGTCGGACCTGGTGAGCCCGGTCTCCCGGCCGTCGGCTCCCCTCCGGTCTACCGCCCGGGAAAGCTGGGTCTTTCCGGTCTTCCTCCAGAGATCGAGGGGCTTCCCGGTCTACCTGGCGCACGGCGCGGAACCGCTGGCCGGTCTACTGGGAGTCGGACCTAGGTGAGCCCGGTCCCCCGGCCGTCAGCTCCCCTCCGGTCTACCGGCACCCGAAGGCTGGAGTTTGCCGGTCTACCTCCGAGACCGTGGGGGCTTCCCGCTCTGCCCAATCTACTCGCCGGGCCCCCGGTCTACCCGCTGGAGAAGCTGCGGCTTGCCGGTCTACTAGGGAGGGCGTAGGCCTTCCCGGTCTACCGGCCCGCTCTCCCCCCCCCCCCATGGAGCCTCCAGGTCTACGTGGTCGCTGTCACCTGACGACATCGCCAAGGGTGGGTGGGGTTTGTGGCGACAGCTGCCGTAGAACTTGGTGACGTTGTAGACCGCCGCTTGGCGGCAGCGCAGCAGGTAGGCGATGGAGGGGACAGGTGAGGGAGGGCGTGCGTGCGTGCGTTCGTGCGTTGGTCCTTGCAGGGACGGCAAGGGAGAAAAGTCTCGGCGTGTGTGCGTTCCTTTGCGGGAGGGGGAGCATGCAGAGACACAGGGGATACAGAAAGACAAGCACAAAAGCACTCGTGCGCTCTCACACACACTTGATTGCGGGGCAGAGGCAGGGAGGGAGGGAGGGAGGGAAAGAGAGAGAGAGAGAGAGAGAGAGAGAGAGGCAGGCAGGCAGGCAGAGGCAGGCAGAAACAAAATCTCTCTGTCTCTCGTCTCTCGTCTCTTGCGTCTCTCTCTCTCTCTCTCTCTCTCTCTCTCTCTCTCTCACACACACACACACACACACACACACACACACACACAGGACACAAACAGTCGTTTGCGGGAGAGGGAGACACTAAGCATATACTCAAACACAGCATGTGCTTGTGTGGGGGGAGACAGACAGAGACACAGGAGCCAAGTACACCGCACACACGCTTGTGTGCAGGGGAGACCGACAGGGACAGAGAGAGATGGACACAAAATATCACTCCAAGGCGCACACACGCATACCAAAGAAACCACCCACCCCCGCCCACGACATCGCCAAGGGTGATCCCTTGCCGTCCCTGCAAGGACGTACGCACGTACGCACGAAGGCCCGCCCCGCCCCACCCCACCCCACCCCACCCGTCTCCTCCATCGCCTACCTGCTGCTCTGCTGCCAAGCGGCGGTCTACAAAGTCACCGAGGTCTACGGCAGCTGTCGCCACGAACGCCGCCCTTGGCGATGTCGTGGTTTGTCGTGGCGATGTGCTTGCGGGTGGGGGAGGGAGGGAGAGACAGACCCAAAGTAGATCACGGAGAGGGAGGCGGGCGGGCGGGCGGGCGGGCGGGCAGGCATGCCAGCACACACACAAACACTCACGCATACCCCATTTCGACCGCACGAATGCACGGACGCACGCACGCACGATCTTGACAACAATAGGGATACGACGAAGGAGCAGGAGGAGCAGGAGGAGCAGGAGGAGCAGGAGGAGGAGGAGGAGGAGGAGGAGGAGGAGGAGGAGGAGGCTGCCCTGCCCTTACCATGCTGGCCACACGAGGGCGCCCCTAAAAAAAGGTCCAGGTTCTTATCCGGTCTATCTGGGGGGGGGGGAGGCAGGCAGGCAGGCAGGCATGCATGGGACGTCCACGCACCCTGACCTGCTGCCTGCCTGCCTGCCTGCCTGCCTGCCTGCGGCCGCCTGGCGCTTCTATATCAAGGTCCAGGTTCTTAGCCGGTCTACCTGGGGGGAGGCAGGCAGGCAGGCAGGCAGGCAGGCAGGCAGGCAGGCAGGGGACGGCCATGCTCCCTACCCGCCCGCCTGCCTGCCTGCCTGCCTGCCTGCCTGCCTGCCTGCCTGCGGCAGCCTGGCGCTTCTATACCAAGGTCCAGGTTCTTAGCCGGTCTACCTGGGGGGAGGCAGGCAGGCAGGCAGGCAGGCAGGCAGGCAGGCAGGCAGGGGACGGCCATGCTCCCTACCCGCCTGGCTACCTGCCTGCCTGCCTGCCTGCGGCCGCCTGGCGCTTCTATACAAAGGTCCAGGTTCTTACCCGGTCTACTTGGAAGCAGGCAGGCAGGCAGGCAGGCAGGCAGGCAGGGGACGGCCATGCTCCCTACCCGCCCGCCCGCCCGCCTGCCTGCCTGCCTGCCTGCCTGCCTGCGGCCGCCTGGCGCTTCTATACAAAGGTACAGGTTCTTAGCCGGTCTACCTGGGGGAGGCAGGCAGGCAGGCAGGCAGGCAGGCAGGCAGGCAGGCAGGGGTCGGCCAGCCTGCCTGCCTGCCTGCCTGCCTGCCTGCGGCCGCCTGGCGCTTCTATACAAAGGTAGACCGGATAAGAACCTGTACCTTTGTATAGAAGCGCCAGGCGGCCGCAGGCAGGCAGGCAGGCAGGCAGGCAGGCAGGCAGGCAGGCAGGCAGGAGGCAGAGGACGGCCATGCTCCCTGCCTGCCTGCCTGCCTGCCTGCCTGCCTGCCTGCCTGCGGCCGCCTGGCGCTTCTATACAAAGGTACAGGTTCTTATCCGGTCTACCTGGGGGAGGCAGGCAGGCAGGCAGGCAGGCAGGGGACGGCCATGCTCCCTACCCGCCTGCCTGCCTGCCTGCCTGCGGCCGCCTGGCGCTTCTATACAAAGGTACATGTTCTTATCCGGTCTACCTGGGGGAGGCAGGCAGGCAGGCAGGGGACGGCCATGCTCCCTACCCGCCTGCCTGCCTGCCTGCCTGCCTGCCTGCCTGCCTGCCTGCCTGCGGCCGCCTGGCGCTTCTATACAAAGGTACAGGTTCTTATCCGGTCTACCTGGGGGGAGGCAG
>NC_138141.1:47090933-47093433 GCF_964188305.1 Podarcis bocagei | reverse complement strand
CCGATAAGGCTGGGGATTGCCGGCCTTCCTCAGAGATCGTGGGGCTTCCCGGTCAACCCACCAGAAAAGGCGGCTTCGCTTCGCCGGACTACCTGGCGCACGGCGCGGCACCGCTGGCCGGTCTACTCGGTGTCAGGCGCGGTGGGCTCCTCGCGTCCACGCACACCACGCCCTCAATGCCTGCCTGCCTGCCTGCCTGCCTGCCTGCCGCCTGACCAGCGCTCCTAAACGAAGGAACGGGCTCTTGCCCGGTCTACCTGGAAGGCAGGAAGCGGACGGCCACCCTCCCAGCCTGCCTGCCTGCCTGCCTGCCTGCCTGCCTGCCTGCCGCAGGGTCTGGGACTTCCAGGTCTACCTAAGAGGAGAAACGGCTTCCCGGTCTACCCTCCTTGGGCCCGGCAAACGCCGGTCCACACGGCGGTGGGGGGCTGGAGCCGCTGCCCGGTCTACTAACCTTCGAGGAGGGGGGGCTCTGGCCGGTCTTACTTGAACGGTAGAGGAACCGCTGGCCGGTCTACTGGGCGCCGGACCGCGGTGAGCCCGGTCTACCGGCCGGGAAGGCTGGGTTTGGCGGTCTTCCTCCGAGATCGTGGGGCTTCCCGGTTTACCCACCGCAGAGCGCGGCTCTGCCGGGCTACCTGGAGCACGGCGCGGAACCGCTGTCCGGTCTACTGGGCGGCGGCCCTCGGGAAGCCTGGTCTTCCCCCCGGACGGGCTGGGGCGATGCCCTGTCTCCCGGCCGTCGGCTCCCCTCCGGTCTACCGCCCGGGAAAGCTGGGTCTTACCGGTCTTCCTCCAGAGCTCGAGGGGCTTCCCGGTCTACCTGGCGCGCGGCGCGGAACGGCTGGCCGGTCTACTGGGAGTCGGACCTGGTGAGCCCGGTCTCCCGGCCGTCGGCTCCCCTCCGGTCTACCGGCCGGGAAAGCTGGGTCTTGCCGGTCTTCCTCCAGAGATCGAGGGGCTTCCCGGTCTACCTGGCGCGCGGCGCGGAACCGCTGGCCGGTCTACTGGGAGTCGGACCTGGTGAGCCCGGTCTCCCGGCCGTCGGCTCCCCTCCGGTCTACCGCCCGGGAAAGCTGGGTCTTGCCGGTCTTCCTCCAGAGATCGAAGGGCTTCCCGGTCTACCTGGCGCGCGGCGCGGAACGGCTGGCCGGTCTACTGGGAGTCGGACCTAGGTGAGCCCGGTCTCCCGGCCGTCGGCTCCCCTCCGGTCTACCGCCCTGGAAAGCTGGGTCTTGCCGGTCTTCCTCCAGAGATCGAGGGGCTTCCCGGTCTACCTGGCGCGCGGCGCGGAACGGCTGGCCGGTCTACTGGGAGTCGGACCTGGTGAGCCCGGTCTCCCGGCCGTCGGCTCCCCTCCGGTCTACCGGCCGGGAAAGCTGGGTCTTGCCGGTCTTCCTCCAGAGATCGAGGGGCTTCCCGGTCTACCTGGCGCGCGGCGCGGAACCGCTGGCCGGTCTACTGGGAGTCGGACCTGGTGAGCCCGGTCTCCCGGCCGTCGGCTCCCCTCCGGTCTACCGCCCGGGAAAGCTGGGTCTTGCCGGTCTTCCTCCAGAGATCGAAGGGCTTCCCGGTCTACCTGGCGCGCGGCGCGGAACGGCTGGCCGGTCTACTGGGAGTCGGACCTAGGTGAGCCCGGTCTCCCGGCCGTCGGCTCCCCTCCGGTCTACCGCCCTGGAAAGCTGGGTCTTGCCGGTCTTCCTCCAGAGATCGAGGGGCTTCCCGGTCTACCTGGCGCGCGGCGCGGAACGGCTGGCCGGTCTACTGGGAGTCGGACCTGGTGAGCCCGGTCTCCCGGCCGTCGGCTCCCCTCCGGTCTACCGCCCGGGAAAGCTGGGTCTTTCCGGTCTTCCTCCAGAGATCGAGGGGCTTCCCGGTCTACCTGGCGCACGGCGCGGAACCGCTGGCCGGTCTACTGGGAGTCGGACCTAGGTGAGCCCGGTCCCCCGGCCGTCAGCTCCCCTCCGGTCTACCGGCACCCGAAGGCTGGAGTTTGCCGGTCTACCTCCGAGACCGTGGGGGCTTCCCGCTCTGCCCAATCTACTCGCCGGGCCCCCGGTCTACCCGCTGGAGAAGCTGCGGCTTGCCGGTCTACTAGGGAGGGCGTAGGCCTTCCCGGTCTACCGGCCCGCTCTCCCCCCCCCCCCATGGAGCCTCCAGGTCTACGTGGTCGCTGTCACCTGACGACATCGCCAAGGGTGGGTGGGGTTTGTGGCGACAGCTGCCGTAGAACTTGGTGACGTTGTAGACCGCCGCTTGGCGGCAGCGCAGCAGGTAGGCGATGGAGGGGACAGGTGAGGGAGGGCGTGCGTGCGTGCGTTCGTGCGTTGGTCCTTGCAGGGACGGCAAGGGAGAAAAGTCTCGGCGTGTGTGCGTTCCTTTGCGGGAGGGGGAGCATGCAGAGACACAGGGGATACAGAAAGACAAGCACAAAAGCACTCGTGCGCTCTCACACACACTTGATTGCGGGGCAGAGGCAGGGAGGGAGGGAGGGAGGGAA
>NC_138141.1:47068433-47078433 GCF_964188305.1 Podarcis bocagei | reverse complement strand
TACCGCGTCAGACGCCGTGCCTGCCCCCGCCGTGGGTCCACACTGGCCGGGGAGCGCGGTTGGGTCGTCTGCGGTTCTCCAGAGGGTCCTGAAAACCCTGTCGCCAGAAATCTCCGCGCGCATGCCGTCCTTGCCCGGCGAGAGCGGACGGCGTCTGGGGCACCGGCTCCGCCGCCGCCGCAGGCCGGCGTCTCGGAAGCCCCTGGCGGCCAGACGCGGCAGCCTCGTTCCGGCAAGAGGCTCCGTGGCTCCCCGGTCGTGCCGGTCTACCCATGCGGCGGGGCGGCGGTAGACCGATCCCGCCGTCCGGTCTCTGCTTCTCAGCGGCGGGCGGGCGGGCGAAGGCCGGCGAAAGGCAGGCTTCCGGGCGTCTGCGTGGTTCCGGCCCCTGCCCGGTCCAGGGGGCGCGGTTGCCGGTGGCCCCGGTCTACCGGCCGGCAAGCGGGGGTGGCTCGGCCGGTCTTCCCGGCGGAAGGAGCGGAAGCGCTGGCCGTTTTCCGGAGGGGGGAGCGGCCGGGTCTAGCTCCACGCCGGAGGGGCCGGCATTGCGGCCCGTTCTTCCTGCGGCTGGGGCTTCGCGGTCCTCCCCGGTCTACCCGCCGGGGGCCTGCCGACCGCCCGGTCTACTCGCGAGGGCTTCGCCGTCCCCCTTCCGAGAACGGGGGGCCTCCCGGTCTACCCAGCGAAGGCCCAGTCTGCTTCTCGCGTCCACGGTCACCCCGTTCTCCCGGCCCTGGGCTCCCCTGCAGTCGGCCGGCTGGGTCTTGCCGGTCTACCTCCGAGGAAGGGAGCCTGCCTGCCTGCCTGCCTGCCTGCCTGCCTGCCTGCCTGGGGCTTCCAGCTCTACCTCGAGGACAGACGGCTTCCCGGTCTCCCCTGCTTGGGGCTGGGAAGCGCCGGGCCACTTGACGGCCGGACTGGTACCGCTGCTAACCGGTCTACTAGCCGGGCCGGGGGGGACTGGGGCTTGCCGGTCTACCTCCGAGAACGGGAGGCGGACGGAGGCGAGGCGAGAGCGGTTGGCGGAGGGTGCGAAGGCCGGAGAAGGGCAGGCTTCCGGGCGTCTGCGTGGGTCCGGCCCCTGCCCGGTCCAGGGGGCGCGGTTGCCGGTGGCCCCGGTCTACCGGCCGGCAAGCGGGGGTGGCTCGGCCGGTCTTCCCGGTGGAAGGAGCGGAAGCGCTGGCCGTTTTCCTAAGGGGGGGGCGGCCGGGTCTAGCTCCACGCCGGAGGGGCCGGCACTGCGGCCCGTTTTTCCTGCGGTTGGGGCTTCGCGGTCCTCCCCGGTCTACCCGCTGGAGGCCTGCCGACCGCCCGGTCTACTCGCGAGGGCCTCGCCGTCCCCCTTCCGAGAACGGGGAGCCTCCCGGTCTACCCAGAGAAGGCCCAGTCTGCTTCTCGCGTCCACGGTCACCCCGTTCTCCCGGCCCTGGGCTCCCCTGCAGTCGGCCGGCTGGGTCTTGCCGGTCTACCTCCGAGGAAGGGAGAATTCCCGGTCGGCCCGACGGAGGCCCGGTGGGCTCCTCGCGTCCACGCTCACGCCTGCCTGCCTGCCTGGCTGGCTGCCTGGGGCTTCCAGCTCTACCTCGAGGACAGACGGCTTCCCGGTCTCCCCTGCTTGGGGCTGGGAAGCGCCGGGCCACCTGACGGCCGGACTGGTACCGCTGCTAACCGGTCTACTAGCCGGTCCTCCCGGCGGCGGGTGGGCCTGCGAACAGAGTCCCCCCAGTCTGCCGGCCGTGGAGGCTGGGCCTTGCCGGGCCCCTCCAGAGAATGGGGGCTCCCGGTCTACCGACCGAAGGCCCAGTCTGCTTCTCGCGTGCACCGTCACCCCGGTCCGGCCCCGGGCTGGCAAGGGTGCCCGGTCTCCCGGCCCTGGGCTCTGCTGGCCGTGGAGGCTGGGTCCTGCCGGTCTACCTCCGAGGTAGGGAGGCTTCCCGGTCGACCCACCGGAGGGGCAGGCGACGTTACCCGGTCTCCCGGCCCTCGGCTCCCCTCCGGTCTACCGGCCGATAAGGCTGGGGATTGCCGGCCTTCCTCAGAGATCGTGGGGCTTCCCGGTCAACCCACCAGAAAAGGCGGCTTCGCTTCGCCGGACTACCTGGCGCACGGCGCGGCACCGCTGGCCGGTCTACTCGGTGTCAGGCGCGGTGGGCTCCTCGCGTCCACGCACACCACGCCCTCAATGCCTGCCTGCCTGCCTGCCTGCCTGCCTGCCGCCTGACCAGCGCTCCTAAACGAAGGAACGGGCTCTTGCCCGGTCTACCTGGAAGGCAGGAAGCGGACGGCCACCCTCCCAGCCTGCCTGCCTGCCTGCCTGCCTGCCTGCCTGCCTGCCGCAGGGTCTGGGACTTCCAGGTCTACCTAAGAGGAGAAACGGCTTCCCGGTCTACCCTCCTTGGGCCCGGCAAACGCCGGTCCACACGGCGGTGGGGGGCTGGAGCCGCTGCCCGGTCTACTAACCTTCGAGGAGGGGGGGCTCTGGCCGGTCTTACTTGAACGGTAGAGGAACCGCTGGCCGGTCTACTGGGCGCCGGACCGCGGTGAGCCCGGTCTACCGGCCGGGAAGGCTGGGTTTGGCGGTCTTCCTCCGAGATCGTGGGGCTTCCCGGTTTACCCACCGCAGAGCGCGGCTCTGCCGGGCTACCTGGAGCACGGCGCGGAACCGCTGTCCGGTCTACTGGGCGGCGGCCCTCGGGAAGCCTGGTCTTCCCCCCGGACGGGCTGGGGCGATGCCCTGTCTCCCGGCCGTCGGCTCCCCTCCGGTCTACCGCCCGGGAAAGCTGGGTCTTACCGGTCTTCCTCCAGAGCTCGAGGGGCTTCCCGGTCTACCTGGCGCGCGGCGCGGAACGGCTGGCCGGTCTACTGGGAGTCGGACCTGGTGAGCCCGGTCTCCCGGCCGTCGGCTCCCCTCCGGTCTACCGGCCGGGAAAGCTGGGTCTTGCCGGTCTTCCTCCAGAGATCGAGGGGCTTCCCGGTCTACCTGGCGCGCGGCGCGGAACCGCTGGCCGGTCTACTGGGAGTCGGACCTGGTGAGCCCGGTCTCCCGGCCGTCGGCTCCCCTCCGGTCTACCGCCCGGGAAAGCTGGGTCTTGCCGGTCTTCCTCCAGAGATCGAAGGGCTTCCCGGTCTACCTGGCGCGCGGCGCGGAACGGCTGGCCGGTCTACTGGGAGTCGGACCTAGGTGAGCCCGGTCTCCCGGCCGTCGGCTCCCCTCCGGTCTACCGCCCTGGAAAGCTGGGTCTTGCCGGTCTTCCTCCAGAGATCGAGGGGCTTCCCGGTCTACCTGGCGCGCGGCGCGGAACGGCTGGCCGGTCTACTGGGAGTCGGACCTGGTGAGCCCGGTCTCCCGGCCGTCGGCTCCCCTCCGGTCTACCGGCCGGGAAAGCTGGGTCTTGCCGGTCTTCCTCCAGAGATCGAGGGGCTTCCCGGTCTACCTGGCGCGCGGCGCGGAACCGCTGGCCGGTCTACTGGGAGTCGGACCTGGTGAGCCCGGTCTCCCGGCCGTCGGCTCCCCTCCGGTCTACCGCCCGGGAAAGCTGGGTCTTGCCGGTCTTCCTCCAGAGATCGAAGGGCTTCCCGGTCTACCTGGCGCGCGGCGCGGAACGGCTGGCCGGTCTACTGGGAGTCGGACCTAGGTGAGCCCGGTCTCCCGGCCGTCGGCTCCCCTCCGGTCTACCGCCCTGGAAAGCTGGGTCTTGCCGGTCTTCCTCCAGAGATCGAGGGGCTTCCCGGTCTACCTGGCGCGCGGCGCGGAACGGCTGGCCGGTCTACTGGGAGTCGGACCTGGTGAGCCCGGTCTCCCGGCCGTCGGCTCCCCTCCGGTCTACCGCCCGGGAAAGCTGGGTCTTTCCGGTCTTCCTCCAGAGATCGAGGGGCTTCCCGGTCTACCTGGCGCACGGCGCGGAACCGCTGGCCGGTCTACTGGGAGTCGGACCTAGGTGAGCCCGGTCCCCCGGCCGTCAGCTCCCCTCCGGTCTACCGGCACCCGAAGGCTGGAGTTTGCCGGTCTACCTCCGAGACCGTGGGGGCTTCCCGCTCTGCCCAATCTACTCGCCGGGCCCCCGGTCTACCCGCTGGAGAAGCTGCGGCTTGCCGGTCTACTAGGGAGGGCGTAGGCCTTCCCGGTCTACCGGCCCGCTCTCCCCCCCCCCCCATGGAGCCTCCAGGTCTACGTGGTCGCTGTCACCTGACGACATCGCCAAGGGTGGGTGGGGTTTGTGGCGACAGCTGCCGTAGAACTTGGTGACGTTGTAGACCGCCGCTTGGCGGCAGCGCAGCAGGTAGGCGATGGAGGGGACAGGTGAGGGAGGGCGTGCGTGCGTGCGTTCGTGCGTTGGTCCTTGCAGGGACGGCAAGGGAGAAAAGTCTCGGCGTGTGTGCGTTCCTTTGCGGGAGGGGGAGCATGCAGAGACACAGGGGATACAGAAAGACAAGCACAAAAGCACTCGTGCGCTCTCACACACACTTGATTGCGGGGCAGAGGCAGGGAGGGAGGGAGGGAGGGAAAGAGAGAGAGAGAGAGAGAGAGAGAGAGAGGCAGGCAGGCAGGCAGAGGCAGGCAGAAACAAAATCTCTCTGTCTCTCGTCTCTCGTCTCTTGCGTCTCTCTCTCTCTCTCTCTCTCTCTCTCTCTCTCTCTCACACACACACACACACACACACACACACACACACACAGGACACAAACAGTCGTTTGCGGGAGAGGGAGACACTAAGCATATACTCAAACACAGCATGTGCTTGTGTGGGGGGAGACAGACAGAGACACAGGAGCCAAGTACACCGCACACACGCTTGTGTGCAGGGGAGACCGACAGGGACAGAGAGAGATGGACACAAAATATCACTCCAAGGCGCACACACGCATACCAAAGAAACCACCCACCCCCGCCCACGACATCGCCAAGGGTGATCCCTTGCCGTCCCTGCAAGGACGTACGCACGTACGCACGAAGGCCCGCCCCGCCCCACCCCACCCCACCCCACCCGTCTCCTCCATCGCCTACCTGCTGCTCTGCTGCCAAGCGGCGGTCTACAAAGTCACCGAGGTCTACGGCAGCTGTCGCCACGAACGCCGCCCTTGGCGATGTCGTGGTTTGTCGTGGCGATGTGCTTGCGGGTGGGGGAGGGAGGGAGAGACAGACCCAAAGTAGATCACGGAGAGGGAGGCGGGCGGGCGGGCGGGCGGGCGGGCAGGCATGCCAGCACACACACAAACACTCACGCATACCCCATTTCGACCGCACGAATGCACGGACGCACGCACGCACGATCTTGACAACAATAGGGATACGACGAAGGAGCAGGAGGAGCAGGAGGAGCAGGAGGAGCAGGAGGAGGAGGAGGAGGAGGAGGAGGAGGAGGAGGAGGAGGACTGCCCTGCCCTTACCATGCTGGCCACACGAGGGCGCCCCTAAAAAAAGGTCCAGGTTCTTATCCGGTCTATCTGGGGGGGGGGGAGGCAGGCAGGCAGGCAGGCATGCATGGGACGTCCACGCACCCTGACCTGCTGCCTGCCTGCCTGCCTGCCTGCCTGCCTGCGGCCGCCTGGCGCTTCTATATCAAGGTCCAGGTTCTTAGCCGGTCTACCTGGGGGGAGGCAGGCAGGCAGGCAGGCAGGCAGGCAGGCAGGCAGGCAGGCAGGGGACGGCCATGCTCCCTACCCGCCCGCCTGCCTGCCTGCCTGCCTGCCTGCCTGCCTGCCTGCCTGCGGCAGCCTGGCGCTTCTATACCAAGGTCCAGGTTCTTAGCCGGTCTACCTGGGGGGAGGCAGGCAGGCAGGCAGGCAGGCAGGCAGGCAGGCAGGCAGGGGACGGCCATGCTCCCTACCCGCCCGCCCGCCTGCCTGCCTGCCTGCCTGCCTGCCTGCCTGCCTGCCTGCCTGCCTGGGGCTTCCAGCTCTACCTCGAGGACAGACGGCTTCCCGGTCTCCCCTGCTTGGGGCTGGGAAGCGCCGGGCCACTTGACGGCCGGACTGGTACCGCTGCTAACCGGTCTACTAGCCGGGCCGGGGGGGACTGGGGCTTGCCGGTCTACCTCCGAGAACGGGAGGCGGACGGAGGCGAGGCGAGAGCGGTTGGCGGAGGGTGCGAAGGCCGGAGAAGGGCAGGCTTCCGGGCGTCTGCGTGGGTCCGGCCCCTGCCCGGTCCAGGGGGCGCGGTTGCCGGTGGCCCCGGTCTACCGGCCGGCAAGCGGGGGTGGCTCGGCCGGTCTTCCCGGTGGAAGGAGCGGAAGCGCTGGCCGTTTTCCTAAGGGGGGGGCGGCCGGGTCTAGCTCCACGCCGGAGGGGCCGGCACTGCGGCCCGTTTTTCCTGCGGTTGGGGCTTCGCGGTCCTCCCCGGTCTACCCGCTGGAGGCCTGCCGACCGCCCGGTCTACTCGCGAGGGCCTCGCCGTCCCCCTTCCGAGAACGGGGAGCCTCCCGGTCTACCCAGAGAAGGCCCAGTCTGCTTCTCGCGTCCACGGTCACCCCGTTCTCCCGGCCCTGGGCTCCCCTGCAGTCGGCCGGCTGGGTCTTGCCGGTCTACCTCCGAGGAAGGGAGAATTCCCGGTCGGCCCGACGGAGGCCCGGTGGGCTCCTCGCGTCCACGCTCACGCCTGCCTGCCTGCCTGGCTGGCTGCCTGGGGCTTCCAGCTCTACCTCGAGGACAGACGGCTTCCCGGTCTCCCCTGCTTGGGGCTGGGAAGCGCCGGGCCACCTGACGGCCGGACTGGTACCGCTGCTAACCGGTCTACTAGCCGGTCCTCCCGGCGGCGGGTGGGCCTGCGAACAGAGTCCCCCCAGTCTGCCGGCTGTGGAGGCTGGGCCTTGCCGGGCCCCTCCAGAGAATGGGGGCTCCCGGTCTACCGACCGAAGGCCCAGTCTGCTTCTCGCGTGCACCGTCACCCCGGTCCGGCCCCGGGCTGGCAAGGGTGCCCGGTCTCCCGGCCCTGGGCTCTGCTGGCCGTGGAGGCTGGGTCCTGCCGGTCTACCTCCGAGGTAGGGAGGCTTCCCGGTCGACCCACCGGAGGGGCAGGCGACGTTACCCGGTCTCCCGGCCCTCGGCTCCCCTCCGGTCTACCGGCCGATAAGGCTGGGGATTGCCGGCCTTCCTCAGAGATCGTGGGGCTTCCCGGTCAACCCACCAGAAAAGGCGGCTTCGCTTCGCCGGACTACCTGGCGCACGGCGCGGCACCGCTGGCCGGTCTACTCGGTGTCAGGCGCGGTGGGCTCCTCGCGTCCACGCACACCACGCCCTCAATGCCTGCCTGCCTGCCTGCCTGCCTGCCTGCCGCCTGACCAGCGCTCCTAAACGAAGGAACGGGCTCTTGCCCGGTCTACCTGGAAGGCAGGAAGCGGACGGCCACCCTCCCAGCCTGCCTGCCTGCCTGCCTGCCTGCCTGCCTGCCTGCCGCAGGGTCTGGGACTTCCAGGTCTACCTAAGAGGAGAAACGGCTTCCCGGTCTACCCTCCTTGGGCCCGGCAAACGCCGGTCCACACGGCGGTGGGGGGCTGGAGCCGCTGCCCGGTCTACTAACCTTCGAGGAGGGGGGGCTCTGGCCGGTCTTACTTGAACGGTAGAGGAACCGCTGGCCGGTCTACTGGGCGCCGGACCGCGGTGAGCCCGGTCTACCGGCCGGGAAGGCTGGGTTTGGCGGTCTTCCTCCGAGATCGTGGGGCTTCCCGGTTTACCCACCGCAGAGCGCGGCTCTGCCGGGCTACCTGGAGCACGGCGCGGAACCGCTGTCCGGTCTACTGGGCGGCGGCCCTCGGGAAGCCTGGTCTTCCCCCCGGACGGGCTGGGGCGATGCCCTGTCTCCCGGCCGTCGGCTCCCCTCCGGTCTACCGCCCGGGAAAGCTGGGTCTTACCGGTCTTCCTCCAGAGCTCGAGGGGCTTCCCGGTCTACCTGGCGCGCGGCGCGGAACGGCTGGCCGGTCTACTGGGAGTCGGACCTGGTGAGCCCGGTCTCCCGGCCGTCGGCTCCCCTCCGGTCTACCGGCCGGGAAAGCTGGGTCTTGCCGGTCTTCCTCCAGAGATCGAGGGGCTTCCCGGTCTACCTGGCGCGCGGCGCGGAACCGCTGGCCGGTCTACTGGGAGTCGGACCTGGTGAGCCCGGTCTCCCGGCCGTCGGCTCCCCTCCGGTCTACCGCCCGGGAAAGCTGGGTCTTGCCGGTCTTCCTCCAGAGATCGAAGGGCTTCCCGGTCTACCTGGCGCGCGGCGCGGAACGGCTGGCCGGTCTACTGGGAGTCGGACCTAGGTGAGCCCGGTCTCCCGGCCGTCGGCTCCCCTCCGGTCTACCGCCCTGGAAAGCTGGGTCTTGCCGGTCTTCCTCCAGAGATCGAGGGGCTTCCCGGTCTACCTGGCGCGCGGCGCGGAACGGCTGGCCGGTCTACTGGGAGTCGGACCTGGTGAGCCCGGTCTCCCGGCCGTCGGCTCCCCTCCGGTCTACCGGCCGGGAAAGCTGGGTCTTGCCGGTCTTCCTCCAGAGATCGAGGGGCTTCCCGGTCTACCTGGCGCGCGGCGCGGAACCGCTGGCCGGTCTACTGGGAGTCGGACCTGGTGAGCCCGGTCTCCCGGCCGTCGGCTCCCCTCCGGTCTACCGCCCGGGAAAGCTGGGTCTTGCCGGTCTTCCTCCAGAGATCGAAGGGCTTCCCGGTCTACCTGGCGCGCGGCGCGGAACGGCTGGCCGGTCTACTGGGAGTCGGACCTAGGTGAGCCCGGTCTCCCGGCCGTCGGCTCCCCTCCGGTCTACCGCCCTGGAAAGCTGGGTCTTGCCGGTCTTCCTCCAGAGATCGAGGGGCTTCCCGGTCTACCTGGCGCGCGGCGCGGAACGGCTGGCCGGTCTACTGGGAGTCGGACCTGGTGAGCCCGGTCTCCCGGCCGTCGGCTCCCCTCCGGTCTACCGCCCGGGAAAGCTGGGTCTTTCCGGTCTTCCTCCAGAGATCGAGGGGCTTCCCGGTCTACCTGGCGCACGGCGCGGAACCGCTGGCCGGTCTACTGGGAGTCGGACCTAGGTGAGCCCGGTCCCCCGGCCGTCAGCTCCCCTCCGGTCTACCGGCACCCGAAGGCTGGAGTTTGCCGGTCTACCTCCGAGACCGTGGGGGCTTCCCGCTCTGCCCAATCTACTCGCCGGGCCCCCGGTCTACCCGCTGGAGAAGCTGCGGCTTGCCGGTCTACTAGGGAGGGCGTAGGCCTTCCCGGTCTACCGGCCCGCTCTCCCCCCCCCCCCATGGAGCCTCCAGGTCTACGTGGTCGCTGTCACCTGACGACATCGCCAAGGGTGGGTGGGGTTTGTGGCGACAGCTGCCGTAGAACTTGGTGACGTTGTAGACCGCCGCTTGGCGGCAGCGCAGCAGGTAGGCGATGGAGGGGACAGGTGAGGGAGGGCGTGCGTGCGTGCGTTCGTGCGTTGGTCCTTGCAGGGACGGCAAGGGAGAAAAGTCTCGGCGTGTGTGCGTTCCTTTGCGGGAGGGGGAGCATGCAGAGACACAGGGGATACAGAAAGACAAGCACAAAAGCACTCGTGCGCTCTCACACACACTTGATTGCGGGGCAGAGGCAGGGAGGGAGGGAGGGAGGGAAAGAGAGAGAGAGAGAGAGAGAGAGAGAGAGGCAGGCAGGCAGGCAGAGGCAGGCAGAAACAAAATCTCTCTGTCTCTCGTCTCTCGTCTCTTGCGTCTCTCTCTCTCTCTCTCTCTCTCTCTCTCTCTCTCTCTCACACACACACACACACACACACACACACACACACAGGACACAAACAGTCGTTTGCGGGAGAGGGAGACACTAAGCATATACTCAAACACAGCATGTGCTTGTGTGGGGGGAGACAGACAGAGACACAGGAGCCAAGTACACCGCACACACGCTTGTGTGCAGGGGAGACCGACAGGGACAGAGAGAGATGGACACAAAATATCACTCCAAGGCGCACACACGCATACCAAAGAAACCACCCACCCCCGCCCACGACATCGCCAAGGGTGATCCCTTGCCGTCCCTGCAAGGACGTACGCACGT
>NC_138141.1:47050933-47055933 GCF_964188305.1 Podarcis bocagei | reverse complement strand
GGGGTGGCTCGGCCGGTCTTCCCGGCGGAAGGAGCGGAAGCGCTGGCCGTTTTCCGGAGGGGGGAGCGGCCGGGTCTAGCTCCACGCCGGAGGGGCCGGCATTGCGGCCCGTTCTTCCTGCGGCTGGGGCTTCGCGGTCCTCCCCGGTCTACCCGCCGGGGGCCTGCCGACCGCCCGGTCTACTCGCGAGGGCTTCGCCGTCCCCCTTCCGAGAACGGGGGGCCTCCCGGTCTACCCAGCGAAGGCCCAGTCTGCTTCTCGCGTCCACGGTCACCCCGTTCTCCCGGCCCTGGGCTCCCCTGCAGTCGGCCGGCTGGGTCTTGCCGGTCTACCTCCGAGGAAGGGAGCCTGCCTGCCTGCCTGCCTGCCTGCCTGCCTGCCTGCCTGCCTGGGGCTTCCAGCTCTACCTCGAGGACAGACGGCTTCCCGGTCTCCCCTGCTTGGGGCTGGGAAGCGCCGGGCCACTTGACGGCCGGACTGGTACCGCTGCTAACCGGTCTACTAGCCGGGCCGGGGGGGACTGGGGCTTGCCGGTCTACCTCCGAGAACGGGAGGCGGACGGAGGCGAGGCGAGAGCGGTTGGCGGAGGGTGCGAAGGCCGGAGAAGGGCAGGCTTCCGGGCGTCTGCGTGGGTCCGGCCCCTGCCCGGTCCAGGGGGCGCGGTTGCCGGTGGCCCCGGTCTACCGGCCGGCAAGCGGGGGTGGCTCGGCCGGTCTTCCCGGTGGAAGGAGCGGAAGCGCTGGCCGTTTTCCTAAGGGGGGGGCGGCCGGGTCTAGCTCCACGCCGGAGGGGCCGGCACTGCGGCCCGTTTTTCCTGCGGTTGGGGCTTCGCGGTCCTCCCCGGTCTACCCGCTGGAGGCCTGCCGACCGCCCGGTCTACTCGCGAGGGCCTCGCCGTCCCCCTTCCGAGAACGGGGAGCCTCCCGGTCTACCCAGAGAAGGCCCAGTCTGCTTCTCGCGTCCACGGTCACCCCGTTCTCCCGGCCCTGGGCTCCCCTGCAGTCGGCCGGCTGGGTCTTGCCGGTCTACCTCCGAGGAAGGGAGAATTCCCGGTCGGCCCGACGGAGGCCCGGTGGGCTCCTCGCGTCCACGCTCACGCCTGCCTGCCTGCCTGGCTGGCTGCCTGGGGCTTCCAGCTCTACCTCGAGGACAGACGGCTTCCCGGTCTCCCCTGCTTGGGGCTGGGAAGCGCCGGGCCACCTGACGGCCGGACTGGTACCGCTGCTAACCGGTCTACTAGCCGGTCCTCCCGGCGGCGGGTGGGCCTGCGAACAGAGTCCCCCCAGTCTGCCGGCCGTGGAGGCTGGGCCTTGCCGGGCCCCTCCAGAGAATGGGGGCTCCCGGTCTACCGACCGAAGGCCCAGTCTGCTTCTCGCGTGCACCGTCACCCCGGTCCGGCCCCGGGCTGGCAAGGGTGCCCGGTCTCCCGGCCCTGGGCTCTGCTGGCCGTGGAGGCTGGGTCCTGCCGGTCTACCTCCGAGGTAGGGAGGCTTCCCGGTCGACCCACCGGAGGGGCAGGCGACGTTACCCGGTCTCCCGGCCCTCGGCTCCCCTCCGGTCTACCGGCCGATAAGGCTGGGGATTGCCGGCCTTCCTCAGAGATCGTGGGGCTTCCCGGTCAACCCACCAGAAAAGGCGGCTTCGCTTCGCCGGACTACCTGGCGCACGGCGCGGCACCGCTGGCCGGTCTACTCGGTGTCAGGCGCGGTGGGCTCCTCGCGTCCACGCACACCACGCCCTCAATGCCTGCCTGCCTGCCTGCCTGCCTGCCTGCCGCCTGACCAGCGCTCCTAAACGAAGGAACGGGCTCTTGCCCGGTCTACCTGGAAGGCAGGAAGCGGACGGCCACCCTCCCAGCCTGCCTGCCTGCCTGCCTGCCTGCCTGCCTGCCTGCCGCAGGGTCTGGGACTTCCAGGTCTACCTAAGAGGAGAAACGGCTTCCCGGTCTACCCTCCTTGGGCCCGGCAAACGCCGGTCCACACGGCGGTGGGGGGCTGGAGCCGCTGCCCGGTCTACTAACCTTCGAGGAGGGGGGGCTCTGGCCGGTCTTACTTGAACGGTAGAGGAACCGCTGGCCGGTCTACTGGGCGCCGGACCGCGGTGAGCCCGGTCTACCGGCCGGGAAGGCTGGGTTTGGCGGTCTTCCTCCGAGATCGTGGGGCTTCCCGGTTTACCCACCGCAGAGCGCGGCTCTGCCGGGCTACCTGGAGCACGGCGCGGAACCGCTGTCCGGTCTACTGGGCGGCGGCCCTCGGGAAGCCTGGTCTTCCCCCCGGACGGGCTGGGGCGATGCCCTGTCTCCCGGCCGTCGGCTCCCCTCCGGTCTACCGCCCGGGAAAGCTGGGTCTTACCGGTCTTCCTCCAGAGCTCGAGGGGCTTCCCGGTCTACCTGGCGCGCGGCGCGGAACGGCTGGCCGGTCTACTGGGAGTCGGACCTGGTGAGCCCGGTCTCCCGGCCGTCGGCTCCCCTCCGGTCTACCGGCCGGGAAAGCTGGGTCTTGCCGGTCTTCCTCCAGAGATCGAGGGGCTTCCCGGTCTACCTGGCGCGCGGCGCGGAACCGCTGGCCGGTCTACTGGGAGTCGGACCTGGTGAGCCCGGTCTCCCGGCCGTCGGCTCCCCTCCGGTCTACCGCCCGGGAAAGCTGGGTCTTGCCGGTCTTCCTCCAGAGATCGAAGGGCTTCCCGGTCTACCTGGCGCGCGGCGCGGAACGGCTGGCCGGTCTACTGGGAGTCGGACCTAGGTGAGCCCGGTCTCCCGGCCGTCGGCTCCCCTCCGGTCTACCGCCCTGGAAAGCTGGGTCTTGCCGGTCTTCCTCCAGAGATCGAGGGGCTTCCCGGTCTACCTGGCGCGCGGCGCGGAACGGCTGGCCGGTCTACTGGGAGTCGGACCTGGTGAGCCCGGTCTCCCGGCCGTCGGCTCCCCTCCGGTCTACCGGCCGGGAAAGCTGGGTCTTGCCGGTCTTCCTCCAGAGATCGAGGGGCTTCCCGGTCTACCTGGCGCGCGGCGCGGAACCGCTGGCCGGTCTACTGGGAGTCGGACCTGGTGAGCCCGGTCTCCCGGCCGTCGGCTCCCCTCCGGTCTACCGCCCGGGAAAGCTGGGTCTTGCCGGTCTTCCTCCAGAGATCGAAGGGCTTCCCGGTCTACCTGGCGCGCGGCGCGGAACGGCTGGCCGGTCTACTGGGAGTCGGACCTAGGTGAGCCCGGTCTCCCGGCCGTCGGCTCCCCTCCGGTCTACCGCCCTGGAAAGCTGGGTCTTGCCGGTCTTCCTCCAGAGATCGAGGGGCTTCCCGGTCTACCTGGCGCGCGGCGCGGAACGGCTGGCCGGTCTACTGGGAGTCGGACCTGGTGAGCCCGGTCTCCCGGCCGTCGGCTCCCCTCCGGTCTACCGCCCGGGAAAGCTGGGTCTTTCCGGTCTTCCTCCAGAGATCGAGGGGCTTCCCGGTCTACCTGGCGCACGGCGCGGAACCGCTGGCCGGTCTACTGGGAGTCGGACCTAGGTGAGCCCGGTCCCCCGGCCGTCAGCTCCCCTCCGGTCTACCGGCACCCGAAGGCTGGAGTTTGCCGGTCTACCTCCGAGACCGTGGGGGCTTCCCGCTCTGCCCAATCTACTCGCCGGGCCCCCGGTCTACCCGCTGGAGAAGCTGCGGCTTGCCGGTCTACTAGGGAGGGCGTAGGCCTTCCCGGTCTACCGGCCCGCTCTCCCCCCCCCCCCATGGAGCCTCCAGGTCTACGTGGTCGCTGTCACCTGACGACATCGCCAAGGGTGGGTGGGGTTTGTGGCGACAGCTGCCGTAGAACTTGGTGACGTTGTAGACCGCCGCTTGGCGGCAGCGCAGCAGGTAGGCGATGGAGGGGACAGGTGAGGGAGGGCGTGCGTGCGTGCGTTCGTGCGTTGGTCCTTGCAGGGACGGCAAGGGAGAAAAGTCTCGGCGTGTGTGCGTTCCTTTGCGGGAGGGGGAGCATGCAGAGACACAGGGGATACAGAAAGACAAGCACAAAAGCACTCGTGCGCTCTCACACACACTTGATTGCGGGGCAGAGGCAGGGAGGGAGGGAGGGAGGGAAAGAGAGAGAGAGAGAGAGAGAGAGAGAGAGGCAGGCAGGCAGGCAGAGGCAGGCAGAAACAAAATCTCTCTGTCTCTCGTCTCTCGTCTCTTGCGTCTCTCTCTCTCTCTCTCTCTCTCTCTCTCTCTCTCTCTCACACACACACACACACACACACACACACACACACACAGGACACAAACAGTCGTTTGCGGGAGAGGGAGACACTAAGCATATACTCAAACACAGCATGTGCTTGTGTGGGGGGAGACAGACAGAGACACAGGAGCCAAGTACACCGCACACACGCTTGTGTGCAGGGGAGACCGACAGGGACAGAGAGAGATGGACACAAAATATCACTCCAAGGCGCACACACGCATACCAAAGAAACCACCCACCCCCGCCCACGACATCGCCAAGGGTGATCCCTTGCCGTCCCTGCAAGGACGTACGCACGTACGCACGAAGGCCCGCCCCGCCCCACCCCACCCCACCCCACCCGTCTCCTCCATCGCCTACCTGCTGCTCTGCTGCCAAGCGGCGGTCTACAAAGTCACCGAGGTCTACGGCAGCTGTCGCCACGAACGCCGCCCTTGGCGATGTCGTGGTTTGTCGTGGCGATGTGCTTGCGGGTGGGGGAGGGAGGGAGAGACAGACCCAAAGTAGATCACGGAGAGGGAGGCGGGCGGGCGGGCGGGCGGGCGGGCAGGCATGCCAGCACACACACAAACACTCACGCATACCCCATTTCGACCGCACGAATGCACGGACGCACGCACGCACGATCTTGACAACAATAGGGATACGACGAAGGAGCAGGAGGAGCAGGAGGAGCAGGAGGAGCAGGAGGAGGAGGAGGAGGAGGAGGAGGAGGAGGAGGAGGAGGCTGCCCTGCCCTTACCATGCTGGCCACACGAGGGCGCCCCTAAAAAAAGGTCCAGGTTCTTATCCG
>NC_138141.1:47033433-47038433 GCF_964188305.1 Podarcis bocagei | reverse complement strand
CCTGCCTGCCTGCCTGCCTGCCTGCCTGCGGCTTCCAGCTCTACCTCGAGGACAGACGGCTTCCCGGTCTCCCCTGCTTGGGGCTGGGAAGCGCCGGGCCACCTGACGGCCGGACTGGTACCGCTGCTAACCGGTCTACTAGCCGGGCCGGGGGGGGGGGACTGGGGCTTGCCGGTCTACCTCCGAGAACGGGAGGCGGACGGAGGCGAGGCGAGAGCGGTTGGCGGAGGGTGCGAAGGCCGGAGAAGGGCAGGCTTCCGGGCGTCTGCGTGGGTCCGGCCCCTGCCCGGTCCAGGGGGCGCGGTTGCCGGTGGCCCCGGTCTACTGGCCGGCAAGCGGGGGTGGCTCGGCCGGTCTTCCCGGTGGAAGGAGCGGAAGCGCTGGCCGTTTTCCTAAGGGGGGGGCGGCCGGGTCTAGCTCCACGCCGGAGGGGCCGGCACTGCGGCCCGTTTTTCCTGCGGTTGGGGCTTCGCGGTCCTCCCCGGTCTACCCGCCGGAGGCCTGCCGACCGCCCGGTCTACTCGCGAGGGCCTCGCCGTCCCCCTTCCGAGAACGGGGGGCCTCCCGGTCTACCCAGCGAAGGCCCAGTCTGCTTCTCGCGTCCACGGTCACCCCGTTCTCCCGGCCCTGGGCTCCCCTGCAGTCGGCCGGCTGGGTCTTGCCGGTCTACCTCCGAGGAAGGGAGCCAGCCTGCCTGCCTGCCTGCCTGCCTGCCTGCCTGCCTGCCTGGGGCTTCCAGCTCTACCTCGAGGACAGACGGCTTCCCGGTCTCCCCTGCTTGGGGCTGGGAAGCGCCGGGCCACCTGACGGCCGGACTGGTACCGCTGCTAACCGGTCTACTAGCCGGGCCGGGGGGGGACTGGGGCTTGCCGGTCTACCTCCGAGAACGGGAGGCGGACGGAGGCGAGGCGAGAGCGGTTGGCGGAGGGTGCGAAGGCCGGAGAAGGGCAGGCTTCCGGGCGTCTGCGTGGGTCCGGCCCCTGCCCGGTCCAGGGGGCGCGGTTGCCGGTGGCCCCGGTCTACTGGCCGGCAAGCGGGGGTGGCTCGGCCGGTCTTCCCGGTGGAAGGAGCGGAAGCGCTGGCCGTTTTCCTAAGGGGGGGGCGGCCGGGTCTAGCTCCACGCCGGAGGGGCCGGCACTGCGGCCCGTTTTTCCTGCGGTTGGGGCTTCGCGGTCCTCCCCGGTCTACCCGCTGGAGGCCTGCCGACCGCCCGGTCTACTCGCGAGGGCCTCGCCGTCCCCCTTCCGAGAACGGGGAGCCTCCCGGTCTACCCAGCGAAGGCCCAGTCTGCTTCTCGCGTCCACGGTCACCCCGTTCTCCCGGCCCTGGGCTCCCCTGCAGTCGGCCGGCTGGGTCTTGCCGGTCTACCTCCGAGGAAGGGAGAATTCCCGGTCGGCCCGACGGAGGCCCGGTGGGCTCCTCGCGTCCACGCTCACGCCTGCCTGCCTGCCTGCCTGGCTGGCTGGCTGCCTGGGGCTTCCAGCTCTACCTCGAGGACAGACGGCTTCCCGGTCTCCCCTGCTTGGGGCTGGGAAGCGCCGGGCCACCTGACGGCCGGACTGGTACCGCTGCTAACCGGTCTACTAGCCGGGCCGGGGGGACTGGGGCTTGCCGGTCTACCTCCGAGAACGGGAGGCGAGAGCGGTTGGCAGAGGGTGCGAAGGCCGGAGAAGGGCAGGCTTCCGGGCGTCTGTGTGGGTCCGGCCCCTGCCCGGTCCAGGAAAGTTTGCCGGTGGCCCCGGTCTACCGGCCGGCAAGCGGGGGCGGGCGGGTGGGCCGGTCTTCCCGGCGTAAGGAGGGGAAGCGCTGGCCGTTTTCCGGGGGGGCGGCCGGGTCTAGCTCCCCGCCGGAGGGGCCGGCAGCGTGGCCCGTTCTTCCTGCGGCCGCTGGCAGCTCTCCTCCGGTCCACTGCTGGCCAGGGAAGCTGGGACGTGGCGGTCCCCTTCAGAGGATGGAAGGCTTTCCCGGTCTACCGCTGGGAGGTCTGTCCGCTGCCGGTCCCCCCGTTCTCCGCCCGGGCGAGGCGGCGTGGGCTTCCCGGTCCTCCCCGGTCTACCCGCCGGAGGCCAGCCGACCGCCCAGTCTACTCGCGAAGGCACCGGGCATCCCGGCGGCGGGTGGGCCTGCGAATGGAGTCCCCCCAGTCTGCCGGCCGTGGAGGCTGGGCCTTGCCGGGCCCCTCCCGAGAACGGGGGGCCTCCCGGTCTACCGGCCGAAGGCCCAGTCTGCTTCTCGCGTGCACCGTCACCCCGGTCCGGCCCGGGGCTGGCAGCGGTGCCCGGTCTCCCGGCCCGGGGCTCTGCTGGCCGTGGAGGCTGGGTCCTGCCGGTCTACCTCCGAGGAAGGGAGGCTTCCCGGTCGACCCGCCGGAGGGGCTGGCGGCGTTGCCCGGTCTCCCGGCCTTTGGCTCCCCTCCGGTCTACCGTTCGGGAAGGCTGGGTCTTGCCGGTCTTCCTCCGAGATCGTGGGGACTTCCCGGTCTACCCATCGGAAAGCGGGGTTCCGCCGGTCTACCTGGCGTACGGCGCGGCACCGCTGGCCGGTCTACTCGGTGTCAGGCGCGGCGGGCTCCTCGCGTCCACGCACACCACGCCCTCCTTGCCTGCCTGCCTGCCTGCCTGCCTGCCTGCCTGCCTGCCTGCCTGCCTGCCGCCTGACCAGCGCTCTAAAACGAAGGAACAGGCTCTTGCCCGGTCTACCTGGAAGGCAGGAAGCGGACGGCCACCCTCCCAGCCTGCTTGCCTGCTTGCCTGCTTGCCTGGGGCTTCCAGCTCTACCTCGAGGGCAGACGGCTTCCCGGTCTCCCCTGCTTGGGGCTGGGAAGCGCCGGGCCACCTGACGGCCGGACTGGTACCGCTGCTAACCGGTCTACTAGCCGGTCCTCCCGGCGGCGGGTGGGCCTGCGAACAGAGTCCCCCCAGTCTGCCGGCCGTGGAGGCTGGGCCTTGCCGGGCCCCTCCAGAGAATGGGGGCTCCCGGTCTACCGACCGAAGGCCCAGTCTGCTTCTCGCGTGCACCGTCACCCCGGTCCGGCCCCGGGCTGGCAAGGGTGCCCGGTCTCCCGGCCCTGGGCTCTGCTGGCCGTGGAGGCTGGGTCCTGCCGGTCTACCTCCGAGGTAGGGAGGCTTCCCGGTCGACCCACCGGAGGGGCAGGCGACGTTACCCGGTCTCCCGGCCCTCGGCTCCCCTCCGGTCTACCGGCCGATAAGGCTGGGGATTGCCGGCCTTCCTCAGAGATCGTGGGGCTTCCCGGTCAACCCACCAGAAAAGGCGGCTTCGCTTCGCCGGACTACCTGGCGCACGGCGCGGCACCGCTGGCCGGTCTACTCGGTGTCAGGCGCGGTGGGCTCCTCGCGTCCACGCACACCACGCCCTCAATGCCTGCCTGCCTGCCTGCCTGCCTGCCTGCCTGCCGCCTGACCAGCGCTCCTAAACGAAGGAACGGGCTCTTGCCCGGTCTACCTGGAAGGCAGGAAGCGGACGGCCACCTTCCCAGCCTGCCTGCCTGCCTGCCTGCCTGCCTGCCTGCCTGCCTGCCTGCCTGCCGCAGGGTCTGGGACTTCCAGGTCTACCTAAGAGGAGAAACGGCTTCCCGGTCTACCCTCCTTGGGCCCGGCAAACGCCGGTCCACACGGCGGTGGGGGGCTGGAGCCGCTGCCCGGTCTACTAACCTTCGAGGAGGGGGGGCTCTGGCCGGTCTACTGGGCGCCGGACCGCGGTGAGCCCGGTCTACCGGCCGGGAAGGCTGGGTTTGGCGGTCTTCCTCCGAGATCGTGGGGCTTCCCGGTTTACCCACCGCAGAGCGCGGCTCTGCCGGGCTACCTGGAGCACGGCGCGGAACCGCTGTCCGGTCTACTGGGCGGCGGCCCTCGGGAAGCCTGGTCTTCCCGCCGGACGGGCTGGGGCGATGCCCTGTCTCCCGGCCGTCGGCTCCCCTCCGGTCTACCGCCCGGGAAAGCTGGGTCTTACCGGTCTTCCTCCAGAGCTCGAGGGGCTTCCCGGTCTACCTGGCGCGCGGCGCGGAACCGCTGGCCGGTCTACTGGGAGTCGGACCTGGTGAGCCCGGTCTCCCGGCCGTCGGCTCCCCTCCGGTCTACCGGCCGGGAAAGCTGGGTCTTGCCGGTCTTCCTCCAGAGATCGAGGGGCTTCCCGGTCTACCTGGCGCGCGGCGCGGAACCGCTGGCCGGTCTACTGGGAGTCGGACCTGGTGAGCCCGGTCTCCCGGCCGTCGGCTCCCCTCCGGTCTACCGCCCGGGAAAGCTGGGTCTTGCCGGTCTTCCTCCAGAGATCGAAGGGCTTCCCGGTCTACCTGGCGCGCGGCGCGGAACGGCTGGCCGGTCTACTGGGAGTCGGACCTAGGTGAGCCCGGTCTCCCGGCCGTCGGCTCCCCTCCGGTCTACCGCCCTGGAAAGCTGGGTCTTGCCGGTCTTCCTCCAGAGATCGAGGGGCTTCCCGGTCTACCTGGCGCGCGGCGCGGAACGGCTGGCCGGTCTACTGGGAGTCGGACCTGGTGAGCCCGGTCTCCCGGCCGTCGGCTCCCCTCCGGTCTACCGCCCGGGAAAGCTGGGTCTTGCCGGTCTTCCTCCAGAGATCGAGGGGCTTCCCGGTCTACCTGGCGCACGGCGCGGAACCGCTGGCCGGTCTACTGGGAGTCGGACCTAGGTGAGCCCGGTCCCCCGGCCGTCAGCTCCCCTCCGGTCTACCGGCACCCGAAGGCTGGAGTTTGCCGGTCTACCTCCGAGACCGTGGGGGCTTCCCGCTCTGCCCAATCTACTCGCCGGGCCCCCGGTCTACCCGCTGGAGAAGCTGCGGCTTGCCGGTCTACTAGGGAGGGCGTAGGCCTTCCCGGTCTACCGGCCCGCTCTCTCCCCCCCCCCCATGGAGCCTCCAGGTCTACGTGGTCGCTGTCACCTGACGACATCGCCAAGGGTGGGTGGGGTTTGTGGCGACAGCTGCCGTAGAACTTGGTGACGTTGTAGACCGCCGCTTGGCGGCAGCGC
>NC_138141.1:47015933-47018433 GCF_964188305.1 Podarcis bocagei | reverse complement strand
CAGGCTCTTGCCCGGTCTACCTGGAAGGCAGGAAGCGGACGGCCACCCTCCCAGCCTGCTTGCCTGCTTGCCTGCTTGCCTGGGGCTTCCAGCTCTACCTCGAGGACAGACGGCTTCCCGGTCTCCCCTGCTTGGGGCTGGGAAGCGCCGGGCCACCTGACGGCCGGACTGGTACCGCTGCTAACCGGTCTACTAGCCGGTCCTCCCGGCGGCGGGTGGGCCTGCGAACAGAGTCCCCCCAGTCTGCCGGCCGTGGAGGCTGGGCCTTGCCGGGCCCCTCCAGAGAATGGGGGGCTCCCGGTCTACCGGCCGAAGGCCCAGTCTGCTTCTCGCGTGCACCGTCACCCCGGTCCGGCCCCGGGCTGGCAAGGGTGCCCGGTCTCCCGGCCCTGGGCTCTGCTGGCCGTGGAGGCTGGGTCCTGCCGGTCTACCTCCGAGGTAGGGAGGCTTCCCGGTCGACCCGCCGGAGGGGCAGGCGACGTTACCCGGTCTCCCGGCCCTCGGCTCCCCTCCGGTCTACCGGCCGATAAGGCTGGGGATTGCCGGCCTTCCTCCGAGATCGTGGGGCTTCCCGGTCTACCTGGCGCGCGGCGCGGAACCGCTGGCCGGTCTACCGGGGGTCGGACCTAGGTGAGCCCGGTCTCCCGGCCGCCGGCTCCCCTCCGGTCTACCGGCCGGGAAAGCTGGGTCTTGCCGGTCTTCCTCAGAGATCGTGGGGACTTCCCGGTCTACCCATCGGAAAGCGGGGTTCCGCCGGTCTACCTGGCGTACGGCGCGGCACCGCTGGCCGGTCTACTCGGTGTCAGGCGTGGGGCTTCCCGGTCTACCTGGCGCGCGGCGCGGAACCGCTGGCCGGTCTACCGGGGGTCGGACCTAGGTGAGCCCGGTCTCCCGGCCGTCGGCTCCCCTCCGGTCTACCGGCCGGGAAAGCTGGGTCTTGCCGGTCTTCCTCCAGAGATCGAAGGGCTTCCCGGTCTACCTGGCGCGCGGCGCGGAACGGCTGGCCGGTCTACTGGGAGTCGGACCTAGGTGAGCCCGGTCTCCCGGCCGTCGGCTCCCCTCCGGTCTACCGCCCTGGAAAGCTGGGTCTTGCCGGTCTTCCTCCAGAGCTCGAGGGGCTTCCCGGTCTACCTGGCGCGCGGCGCGGAACGGCTGGCCGGTCTACTGGGAGTCGGACCTGGTGAGCCCGGTCTCCCGGCCGTCGGCTCCCCTCCGGTCTACCTCCCGGGAAAGCTGGGTCTTGCCGGTCTTCCTCCAGAGATCGAGGGGCTTCCCGGTCTACCTGGCGCGCGGCGCGGAACGGCTGGCCGGTCTACTGGGAGTCGGACCTGGTGTGCCCGGTCTCCCGGCCGTCGGCTCCCCTCCGGTCTACCGCCCGGGAAAGCTGGGTCTTTCCGGTCTTCCTCCAGAGCTCGAGGGGCTTCCCGGTCTACCTGGCGCACGGCGCGGAACCGCTGGCCGGTCTACTGGGAGTCGGACCTAGGTGAGCCCGGTCTCCCGGCCGTCAGCTCCCCTCCGGTCTACCGGCACCCGAAGGCTGGAGTTTGCCGGTCTACCTCCGAGACCGTGGGGGCTTCCCGCTCTGCCCAATCTACTCGCCGGGCCCCCGGTCTACCCGCTGGAGAAGCTGCGGCTTGCCGGTCTACTAGGGAGGGCGTAGGCCTTCCCGGTCTACCGGCCCGCTCTCCCTCCCCCCTATGGAGCCTCCAGGTCTACGTGGTCGCTGTCACCTGACGACATCGCCAAGGGTGGGTGGGGTTTGTGGCGACAGCTGCCGTAGAACTTGGTGACGTTGTAGACCGCCGCTTGGCGGCAGCGCAGCAGGTAGGCGATGGAGGGGACAGGTGAGGGAGGGCGTGCGTGCGTGCGTTCGTGCGTTGGTCCTTGCAGGGACGGCAAGGGAGAAAAGTCTCGGCGTGTGTGCGTTCCTTTGCGGGAGGGGGAGCATGCAGAGACACAGGGATACAGAAAGACAAGCACAAAAGCACTCATGCGCTCTCACACACACTTGATTGCGGGGCAGAGGCAGGGAGGGAGGGAGGGAGGGAGGGAAAGAGAGAGAGAGAGAGAGAGAGAGAGAGAGAGAGAGAGAGAGAGAGAGGCAGGCAGGCAGGCAGGCAGGCAGGCAGGCAGGCAGGCAGGCAGAGGCAGGCAGAAACAAAATCTCTCTGTCTCTCGTCTCTCGTCTCTCGTCTCTTGCGTCTCTCTCTCTCTCTCTCTCTCTCTCTCTCACACACACACACACAGACACACACACACACACACGACACAAACATTCGTTTGCGGGAGAGGGAGACACTAAGCATATACTCAAACACAGCATGTGCTTGTGTGGGGGGAGACAGACAGAGACACAGGAGCCAAGTACACCGCACACACGCTTGTGTGCAGGGGAGACCGACAGGGACAGAGAGAGATGGACACAAAATATCACTCCAAGGCGCACACACGCATACCAAAGAAACCACCCACCCCCGCCCACGACATCGCCAAGGGTGAT
>NC_138141.1:47000933-47003433 GCF_964188305.1 Podarcis bocagei | reverse complement strand
CGGGTGGGCCTGCGAACGGAGTCCCCCCAGTCTGCCGGCCGTGGAGGCTGGGCCTTGCCGGGCCCCTCCCGAGAACGGGGGGCCTCCCGGTCTACCGGCCGAAGGCCCAGTCTGCTTCTCGCGTGCACCGTCACCCCGGTCCGGCCCGGGGCTGGCAGCGGTGCCCGGTCTCCCGGCCCGGGGCTCTGCTGGCCGTGGAGGCTGGGTCCTGCCGGTCTACCTCCCAGGAAGGGAGGCTTCCCGGTCGACCCGCCGGAGGGGCTGGCGGCGTTGCCCGGTCTCCCGGCCTTTGGCTCCCCTCCGGTCTACCGTTCGGGAAGGCTGGGTCTTGCCGGTCTTCCTCAGAGATCGTGGGGACTTCCCGGTCTACCCATCGGAAAGCGGGGTTCCGCCGGTCTACCTGGCGTACGGCGCGGCACCGCTGGCCGGTCTACTCGGTGTCAGGCGCGGTGGGCTCCTCGCGTCCACGCACACCACGCCCTCCTTGCCTGCCTGCCTGCCTGCCTGCCTGCCTGCCTGCCTGCCTGCCTGCCGCCTGACCAGCGCTCCTAAACCAAGGAACAGGCTCTTGCCCGGTCTACCTGGAAGGCAGGAAGCGGACGGCCACCCTCCCAGCCTGCTTGCCTGCTTGCCTGCTTGCCTGGGGCTTCCAGCTCTACCTCGAGGACAGACGGCTTCCCGGTCTCCCCTGCTTGGGGCTGGGAAGCGCCGGGCCACCTGACGGCCGGACTGGTACCGCTGCTAACCGGTCTACTAGCCGGTCCTCCCGGCGGCGGGTGGGCCTGCGAACAGAGTCCCCCCAGTCTGCCGGCCGTGGAGGCTGGGCCTTGCCGGGCCCCTCCAGAGAATGGGGGGCTCCCGGTCTACCGGCCGAAGGCCCAGTCTGCTTCTCGCGTGCACCGTCACCCCGGTCCGGCCCCGGGCTGGCAAGGGTGCCCGGTCTCCCGGCCCTGGGCTCTGCTGGCCGTGGAGGCTGGGTCCTGCCGGTCTACCTCCGAGGTAGGGAGGCTTCCCGGTCGACCCGCCGGAGGGGCAGGCGACGTTACCCGGTCTCCCGGCCCTCGGCTCCCCTCCGGTCTACCGGCCGATAAGGCTGGGGATTGCCGGCCTTCCTCCGAGATCGTGGGGCTTCCCGGTCTACCTGGCGCGCGGCGCGGAACCGCTGGCCGGTCTACCGGGGGTCGGACCTAGGTGAGCCCGGTCTCCCGGCCGCCGGCTCCCCTCCGGTCTACCGGCCGGGAAAGCTGGGTCTTGCCGGTCTTCCTCAGAGATCGTGGGGACTTCCCGGTCTACCCATCGGAAAGCGGGGTTCCGCCGGTCTACCTGGCGTACGGCGCGGCACCGCTGGCCGGTCTACTCGGTGTCAGGCGTGGGGCTTCCCGGTCTACCTGGCGCGCGGCGCGGAACCGCTGGCCGGTCTACCGGGGGTCGGACCTAGGTGAGCCCGGTCTCCCGGCCGTCGGCTCCCCTCCGGTCTACCGGCCGGGAAAGCTGGGTCTTGCCGGTCTTCCTCCAGAGATCGAAGGGCTTCCCGGTCTACCTGGCGCGCGGCGCGGAACGGCTGGCCGGTCTACTGGGAGTCGGACCTAGGTGAGCCCGGTCTCCCGGCCGTCGGCTCCCCTCCGGTCTACCGCCCTGGAAAGCTGGGTCTTGCCGGTCTTCCTCCAGAGCTCGAGGGGCTTCCCGGTCTACCTGGCGCGCGGCGCGGAACGGCTGGCCGGTCTACTGGGAGTCGGACCTGGTGAGCCCGGTCTCCCGGCCGTCGGCTCCCCTCCGGTCTACCTCCCGGGAAAGCTGGGTCTTGCCGGTCTTCCTCCAGAGATCGAGGGGCTTCCCGGTCTACCTGGCGCGCGGCGCGGAACGGCTGGCCGGTCTACTGGGAGTCGGACCTGGTGTGCCCGGTCTCCCGGCCGTCGGCTCCCCTCCGGTCTACCGCCCGGGAAAGCTGGGTCTTTCCGGTCTTCCTCCAGAGCTCGAGGGGCTTCCCGGTCTACCTGGCGCACGGCGCGGAACCGCTGGCCGGTCTACTGGGAGTCGGACCTAGGTGAGCCCGGTCTCCCGGCCGTCAGCTCCCCTCCGGTCTACCGGCACCCGAAGGCTGGAGTTTGCCGGTCTACCTCCGAGACCGTGGGGGCTTCCCGCTCTGCCCAATCTACTCGCCGGGCCCCCGGTCTACCCGCTGGAGAAGCTGCGGCTTGCCGGTCTACTAGGGAGGGCGTAGGCCTTCCCGGTCTACCGGCCCGCTCTCCCCCCCCCCTATGGAGCCTCCAGGTCTACGTGGTCGCTGTCACCTGACGACATCGCCAAGGGTGGGTGGGGTTTGTGGCGACAGCTGCCGTAGAACTTGGTGACGTTGTAGACCGCCGCTTGGCGGCAGCGCAGCAGGTAGGCGATGGAGGGGACAGGTGAGGGAGGGCGTGCGTGCGTGCGTTCGTGCGTTGGTCCTTGCAGGGACGGCAAGGGAGAAAAGTCTCGGCGTGTGTGCGTTCCTTTGCGGGAG
>NC_138141.1:46788433-46988433 GCF_964188305.1 Podarcis bocagei | reverse complement strand
CGGGATACTGGAACTGCTGTCCGACGATTCTACTCGCTGAGAACGGTGGGAGGCTAGCTCTTGTTGGTCTTCCTCAGAGAACGGGAGGCTTCCCGGTCTACTGACTTGTAGGAGCGGCTCTGCCTGCCTGCTTGCCTGCCTGCCTGCCTGCCTGCCTGCCTGCTCGTCGCAGGGCCTAGGGCTTCCAGCTCTACCTCCGAGGTGAAACGGTTTACCGGTCTACCCTCCTTGGGCACGTGAGGCGCCGGTCCACATGGAACCGCTGGCCGGTCCACTTGCAATTTGGACCTCGGTAAGCCCGGTCTACCTGCCGGAAGGACGCGGGGAAGGGGAGGCTTCCGCTCCGCCTGAACACCGGCCGCAAGCCGGCCCGCGGAGGGCCCTCCCCGACGCGAACGTCGGTGTCCTGTCCCGGACGCAGATAGCGACGTGGGCCCTGTCCCCACTAACCAAGCGCGGGGTCCGCCCCACCGCGGGGCAGTCCCCACCCTCACTCCCGCGAGAAGCTGGGAAACGCTGCCGCGGCCACGGGAGCACAGGGGCCGCTCGAGGGTCGCAGGTCCTAGAGCCGGGATCGCAGCCCGCCGCCAGCCACTCTCCCACCTCACCGCCCCTCTCCCGACAGAGACCCGAAGGCCAGTGGCGCGGGATCGGAGAAGGAGGCTGCTCGCCGCTGCTCTGAGGGAACCGGGTCGGACGCCGCGCCTGCCCCGCGCCGTGGGTCTACACTGACCGGGGAGCGCGGTTGGGTCGTCTTCGGTTCCCCCCAGAAGAACCGCGTCGGACGCCACGCCTACCCCCGCCGTGGGTCTACACTGGCCGGGGAGCGCGGTTGGGTCATCTTCGGTTCAACCAGAAGTACCGCGTCAGACGCCGCGCCTGCCCCCGCCGTGGGTCCACACTGGCCGGGGAGCGCGGTTGGGTCGTCTGCGGTTCTCCAGAGGGTCCTGAAAACCCTGTCGCCAGAAATCTCCGCGCGCATGCCGTCCTTGCCCGACGAGAGCGGACGGCGTCTGGGGCACCGGCGCCGCCGCCGCCGCAGGCCGGCGTCTCGGAAGCCCCTGGCGGCCAGACGCGGCAGACTCGCTCCGGCAAGAGGCTCCGTGGCTCCCCGGTCGTGCCGGTCTACCCATGCGGCGGGGCGGCAGTAGACCGTTCCCGGCGTCCGGCCTTGCTTCTCGGCGACGAGCAGAGGGTGCGAAGGCCGGAGAAGGGACGACTTCCGGGCGTCTGTGTGGGTCCGGCCCCTGCCCGGTCCAGGGGGCGAGGTTGCTGGTGGCCCCGGTCTACCTGCCGGCAAGCGGGGGTGGCTCAGCCGGTCTTCCCCGTAGAAGGAGCGGAAGCGCTGGCCGTTTTCCTGGGGGGCGGCCGGGTCTAGCTCCTCGCCAGAGGAGTCTGTTGGCCGGGGGTGCTGGGCCTCGGAAAACCCGGTCTACCAGTCGAATCGAGCGATCGAGCTCTCGGGCAGGCGAGCTGCCGCTCCACCCAACCACCCGGTTCGGGTTCTTCCGTCCGTCCTTCCATCCTCCCGTCCCGCGCGTGAGGCCCCCAGGCGGCCGGCGGAGGCATCCCTCGCGCGGAGGGTGTCCCTGTCCGTCGCTGGTGGGGCTGGGTGGGAGTAGACCGGCGGTGGGTCGGCAGGCGCCGCTTCCTTGTTTTAGCAGCACAACCATGCCTGCCCTCTGGCAAGTAGACCGGGTAGGAACCTGGCCCTTTGTATAAAACTGCAGTAGAGCAAGGAGGGAGTCAGGGCTGCCTGCCTGCCTGCTTCCAGGTAGACCGTGTAGAAACCTGTCCCTTTTGTTTAAGAATGCTAGACGACAGGCAAGCAGGCGGGCAGGTAGCGTGGCCATCCCATGCCTGCCTTCTTCCAAGTAGACCGGGCAGAAACCTGGCCCTTTGTTTAGGAGCATTAGACAGGTAGCAGGCAGGTATGCAGGAAGGCAGGCAGGGGGGCTATGACCTGCTTGCTTGCTTGCCTGCCTGCCTGCCTGCCTGCCTGCCTCCCCCCCAGGTAGACCAGATAGGCACCCCTCCCTTGGTTTAGGAGCGCCGGGGAGCAGGGAGGGAGTCAGGGCGTTCATCCGCAACCTGCCTGCCTGCCTGCCTGCTTCCAGGTTGACCGGCTAGGCACCCCTCCCTCGCTTTAGGAGCACTCCCGTGTGGCTGGCAAAAGGCAGGGCGGCTGTTCCTTGCATGCCTTCTCCCAGGTAGAGCAGGGCAACCCTTCTTCTTCTTCTTCGTCGTCGTCGTCGTCGTCGTCGTATCCCTATTGTCATGATCGTCCGTGTGTGCATTTCTACCCAGTCTACCTGGAGGAAGGCAGGCAGGGTACGGCCACACTCCCTGCCTGCCTGCCTGCCTGCCTACCTGCCGCCCGCCTGGTGCTCCTAAACAAAGGGCTATGTTCCTACCCGGTATACATGGATTTGATATCCTGCTTTATCACTACCCGAAGGAAACTCAAAGCAGCTAACATTCTCCTTTCCCTTCCTCCCCCACAACAAACACTCTGTGAGGTGAGTGGGGCCGAGAGACTTCAGCGAAGTGTGAACCAGCCCAAGGTCACCCAGCAACTGCAGACACGAAGCCGGTTCACCAGATTAGGAGTCTACCACTCGTAACCACTACACCACACTGGCTATTGTGTGCCTGCCTGCCTGGTGCTGCCCTCTCTGCCGAGGTGCCTATTCTTCTGCACACCCAAGAATCCACCCCCGCCCCCCCAATTGTGCTTGCGGGTGGGGGAGAGAGAGACAGACTCAAAATAGATCACGGAGAGAGAGGGAGGCGGGTGGGCAGGCAGGCAGCCGCACACACACACACGCATCGCCCATTTCGACCGCACGCACGAACGCAAGCACGTACGATCATGACAACAATAGGGATACGAAGAAGGAAGAGGAGGAGGATTGAGAACGGCTGCCCTGCCCTTACCATGCTGGCCACACGAGGGCGCTCCTAAATAAAGGAACTGGCGCCTACCCGGTCTACCTGGGAGAAGGCAGGCAAGGAACGGCCGCCCTGCCTTTCGCCGGCCACACGGGGGCGCTCCTAAAGCGAGGGAGGGGTGCCTAGCCGGTCAACTGGGGGATTGGGGGAGCAGGCAGGCAGGCAGGCAGGCAGGCAGGGGACGGCCACTCTGCCTGCCTGCCTGGCCGGCGCTCCTAAACCAAGGGACAGGCTCCTGCCCGGTCTACCTGGCATGGGACGGCCACCCTGACTTCCTCCCTGCTCCCTGCTCCCCGGCGCTCCTAAACCCAGGGACGGGCGGCTACCCGGTCCACCGGGGGGGAGGGGGGCAGGCAGGCAGGCAGGGGACGCAGACAGCCGCGCGGGCACGGAACTCTGACCGACCGCCACCCCAGCTGCTGCCGTTCACCCCTCGCTGGTAATTTAATAGGTCCATACACAACACAAAACACTGTTGCTGTAGGTAGGTTTGATTTTGTTTCTTTTTTATCTTATGTTTTGGAAATGTAAATCTGGGGGTTTTCCCCCCTTTTAATTTTGTGGGGGTCCCCAAGAGAGTAGGGCCCTAAGCTATAGCTTGTTTAGCTTATACGTAAATCCGGCACTGCGACACAGGACTGGCATTCACCTTTTCATAAGAGAAACCCATCTGGCATGTTTCGTCACAGATGTTGGATGCGGACCTTCAGAGGTGAGGCCTGGCTACCAGTGGCATAGCGTGGGTTGTCAGCACCCGGGGCAAGGCAAGTAATTTGCGCCCCCTAACCCGTGGATTTGCGCACCCTAACCCTAACCCCCAGATGTTGCGCCTGGTGCGGCCGGGCCCCCGGGCACCCCCCACACTACGCCACTGCTGGCTACAAGTTCCTGATGTTGCAAAAATGGACTTTGATGGAGGCTGAGGCTTTCCTCATACGTTTTGTCGCCTTTTACACCAAATGCGCGTTTGCTTCCTCTTCCTCCAGAGTAAGAGAGGTTTCTCTCAACTGAGGACAACAAAGACGATGGCACGTGGAACTGTTTTCCCGGGGGCTCCAAATGCACTTCTGCGGATTCGTTTTTAATTTGCCCCCTTTTGTTTTAATGAAGGTGAAGTGCTTGCTGCAAAGTGCTTTCAGAGCCATCTGCTGCAAAGTAGCAAGCCGGAATAATTCCCTGTGATCCTTTCACTCTTCCCTCCCCACCCCTCCGCCCCCACCCCAGTCTATGGCAACGAAATTCCATATCGCCCTCTGCTGGCCAGTTCAAGAAGGCTTCAAAGCTCACCCCCAATAAGGGACTTTCTGAGATCAGAATGCGTCGAAATTAAGATATTGGGGGGGGGGCACAAAAATTCAGCTTTCCAAAGATATTAAAGGAGCCCAAACACGTTTTTCATTCATGCAATAAGTGTTTCCCGCACGATCCAGAGACTCGAAGAATTGCTTTAGTTTCATGCTGCATTTGTTGTTTCTCAGCGTTCAAGCAGAGGTCTCTGTTGCTGCTGGGGAAAGGCAGTTCCCCAATCTTCTCTCCACCCCCAGCTAATGTGCCTGTTGCTATGTACGGAGTGGTATGTGGGGAAGGCTATGAGAATGTTATCAGACTCTACTGAATAGGCCTCGTTGCAGTCGGTGGCGAGCAACGCGCAACGGCCCCAGTGATCCGACTGACTGGTACGATCCTGATGCTCTAACCTCGAAGGCTGATGGTGATGTTAAGGCTGGAAGGAAAAGGTTAAAACTGGGCACACACCTACTGAACCACCTTATATCCCTCCCTCCCTCCCTGTCTTCTGTGGAGGGATTTCATATCATAATTCCTGCTGGTGGTGGTTCAAATGCGAGTCTTCGCCCCAGGGCCCTGCAGAGCCAGGCAGAGGCCCGGGCCAGGTATGCTGACAAATAATTTTATTTCAAGGCTTGAACCATATCTGCATATAAAGACAAAATGGAAAATATAGATCAATATGCTGACCGAGGCCCCCTTTGGAATCGGAGGCCCCGGCCAAGTGGCCCATATGCCCCTCCCTCTGTCTGAGCCTGCTTCGCCCCCAGTGTGAAGCAATGAACTTGCAAGCGTTTTGAAGTCCTGCTCGAAGGGATGCTGCCGGTCTAATGCGCCCCTTTATTCCCAGGAGTTGGTGGTGGGCGCATGTATCCCCCCCATTCCAGAATCCCCTCTGTTCCCACTTTCAGAGGAGCCATCAGAAATAAAGACCTTCCTTACTAGAAGCCGAGGGCTCCCTGAACCCCGTAATGTTCTCAGCAGCCCTTCGAGGTCTCCCCGCTTTGCTGTGTCTTGGCAAATCCCGACAAGGGGGGAGGCGAGCGGGCAGGTGGGCAGGAAGCTGAGCTGAAGTCAGGAATGAGATGAAGAAGGACGTGGGGGGGCATTAACCCGAGGTTTAATCTGCTTGCCCTCTCTCCCCTCCCCAGCCACTCTAGAAGACGGTTCTGGGGCTCCAGTGAGTATGGGAAGCAAAATGCAACCCTCCGATCTGGAAGTCCCGTCCTTCCCTTCATGCGGAACGGCGCTGTTACAGGTGCCTGCAATACTCGCTGGAACTCCCTCCAAGCACTCTAAAAACCAGCGGCGAACAAAAAACATACCAGCAAGCTGAATATCTGGACAGGCTCGTCTAAACAAAATGTTTTCAGCAGGCGCTTTCACTGCGCTCCTTTCGGCCCCTGCTGCTATTCAGATTACTGGGGTGTTTTTTGTTCGTCGCTGGCTTTTAGTTTTTAAAAAATGTTTTTTACTAATAATCTTACGGCTTTATCTTTTTACAAACTGCTTTGAGGTTTTCTACAATCAAGCGGGGTATACACGTACAGTAATTGAATAAATAAAATTAACAAATCTCCACAGAGTGGCGTCTCCTTTTATTTGTGGAATGGAAATTTACTCTGCACGTGCTCAGGGACACTTTCATCAAGGTGGTGGGAGGGGCGGTCTGCAGAGTAGGAGCCAATTCCTGGGGCAGAGGTTCCTTCGCCCCCCAGGAAAATATTTGAGGGGGCCGCCCGCCCAAAAAAGTTGAGGGTCATTCATTGCTGTTCAAATGGTGCGAGCGCGCCATGTCTTGTGCTCTATTAGGCAGGGTGGGACTTACCTGTCCCCATGAGTAGCCAAGGAATCAAGAAAAGAAAAAATGCTGAACTAACTGACCAACTGCGTTGCAGATTATTCTGTCCCGTCCCCCCCGCCAACACAAATCCACGCCCGTGCCTCCCCCCTCCATATTTATTCAAGTTGGCACCCGTGGTCTGCAGTAGCCAGCAGGCTCCGTTGCCTCTTCCGCTTAGCCATCTATTTTCCTCCATAGCCTACTCTATCTCCGCCAGGGACTCGGTTCAGATAATAGCAGGAAAGTACCGGGCTTCTATTCAAATAGTGGGAGGCGAGGAGAGACCACTATTTCTAACAGCAAGAAGTGAAAGTTTTTTGTCCCTGAGTCTCCACAGTTTCCTTCCTGACACCCCCTGGCCTCGAGCGCAAGGGTCTGCAGAACTGCTTCCAGCAGCCCGGTGCCGCTTCTCACATGAAGGCATTGATAAGCCGGGGCGGCCGAAAGTGATACTCATGCATCGGGGGGCAAGAGGGGTCAGCCTGGTGTCCATTCCACTCTTTACAACTTGAGTTTCCGGTAACAAAAAAGGAATAGTCTCTGAGCATGCGAGGAGTCACGTCTGTGCTGGTTCAAAGGCAGCTTGAGTTCCAGCAGTTCCTTGCTTTAGCAGCACCCCCGTGCCTTCCTGCCTTCCTGCCTGCCTTCCACCAGGCAGACCAGGCAGGCACCCCTCCCTTGGTTTAGGAGTGCTAGTGAGGCAGGGTGGCCGTGCCCTGCCTGCCTGCCTACCTACCTGCCTGCCTGCCTCCCCGCCCCCCATGTAGACCGGGTAGGCACCCCTCCCTCTCTTTAGGAGCGCCCCCGTGTGGCCGGCGCATGGCAGGGCGACCGTTCCTTGCCTGCCTTCTCCCAGGTAGACCGAGTAGGCGCCGGTTCATTGCTTTAGGAGCGCCCCCGTGTGGCCAGCATCGTAAGGGCAGGGCAGCCGTTCTCTTCCCCTTCTTCGTATCCCTTTTGTTGTCATGATCTTGCGTGAGTGAGTGCGTGCGGTCGAAATGGGGGATGCGTGCGTGTGTGCCTGCCTGCCTGCCTGCCTGCCTCTCTCTCTCTCTCTCTCTCTCTCTCTCTCCGTGATCTATTTTTGGTCTGTCTCTCTCCCCTGCACGCAAGCACACGGAAGGGCGGGTGGGAGTGTTTTTTGGGGTGTGCGTGTGCGCGTTGGAGTGATGTTTTGTGTCCATCTCTCTGTCCCTGTCTGTCTCCCCTGCACACAAGTGTGTGTGCGGTGTATTTGGCTCCTATGTCTCTGTCTGTCTCCTCCCACACAAGCACATGCTGTGTTTGAGTGTATGCTTAGTGTGAGAGGGCCCTTCTGGGCCCTTCTGTCTCCCTCTCCCGCAAATGACTGTTTGTGTCTTTGTGTGTGTGTGTGTGTGTGTGTGAGAGAGAGAGAGAGAGAGAGAGAGAGAGAGAGATTTTGTTTCTGCCTGTCTGCCTCTGCCTCTCTCTCCCTCCCTCCCTCCATCCCCCCCCGCAATCAAGTGTGTGTGAGAGAGCGCACGAGCGCTTTTGTGCTTGTCTTTCTGTATCCCTGTGTCTCTGCATGCTCCCCCTCCCGCAAAGGAACGCACGCACGCCGAGACTTGCCGTCCCTGCAAGGACGAACGCACGCACGCACGCACGCACGCCCTCACCCGTCCCCTCCATCGCCTACCTGCTGCACTGCCGCCAAGCGGCGGTCTACAAAGTCACCGAGTTCTACGGCAGCTGTCGCCACGAAGCCTACCCTTGGCGATGTCGTCGAGGTCCAACGACTACGTATAGCTGGAGGCGCCCCCGGAGGCGCGGGCCGGTAGACCGGGAAGCCCCCCCGGTCTCGGAAGTAGACCGGCAAATCCCAGCCTCTGCGAGTAGACCACGGGACAGCAGTTCCAGGCACGCCGCGGGCTGGACCGGCGTCCCCCGGGCCCAAGGAGGAGCGACCGGGAAACCGTCTGTTCTCCGAGGGAAACCGCAAAACCCCAGCCTCCCCGGCCGGAAGACCGTGGGGCAGCGATCTCAGCTCCGCCGCTGGGAAGACCGGGGCCCTCGCGAGTAGACCGTGTGGTCCGCTGGCCTCCGGCGGGTAGACCGGAGAGGACCACCCACCCACGCCGGAGGGACCGAGAAGCTTTCCATCCGTCCGTCTTCCCAAGTGGACCGGAAAGCCCCAGCCGCCTCGGCAAGGCGGAGAACGGCCGCTGCTTGCAGCCCTGCCGTCAGCTTGACTGCCCAACTTCCACCCGCCGGCCGACTGACCGGCTGGGGGGACCAGGCAGCGGACAGACCTCCCAGGGATAGACCGGGAAAGCCTTCCGTCTCTGAAGGGGACCGCCACGTCCCAGCTTGCCTGGTCAGTAGTACACCAGAGGAGAGCCGCCAGCAGACTCAGAAGGAACGGACCACGCCGCCGGCGCCGCCGGAGGGGAGCTACACTCAGCCTCCTAAGCTCCGCCGCCACCCCCACCCCCCCGGAAAACGGCCAGTGCTTATGCTCCTTCTGCCGTGAAGGCCGGCCAACCCACCCCCGCTTGCCGGCCGGTAGACCGGGGACACCAGCAACCTCGCCCCTGCACCAGCCAGTGGCTAGACCCACACAGGACAAAGCTTGCCCTTTGCCGGCCTTTGCATCCTCCGCCAGCCACTCTTGCCTCGCTTCCATCAGTCACGCAGAAGCAAGAGGGCAGGCTCCGGAACGGTCTACTGCCACCCCAGCGCCGCCCCACGTGAGAGGAGGACCATGCTGCTGGAGGAAAAGAATGGACCCCTAGACACTAGATCGCTGATAAAGAGCAGGCTGCTTCTAGAAGAAAATGGGAGCATCCAACATCATGCTGGCTGAGTCAAAATAGATGTAACCATTAGGAGTTCAGTGGGACTCCTAAACCAAGGGACAGGCTCCTGCCTGGTATACCTGGGGGAAGGCAGGCAGGCAGGCAGGCAGGGGACAACCATCCTGCCTGCCTGCCTGCCTGCCGCTTGGCACTCCTAAACCAAGGGACAGGCTCCTGCCCGGTCTGCATGGGGGAAGGGAAGACAGGCAGGCACTCCGGGTATCGGTGGCGCCCAGGGCATGGTGGAGGCTGGGCGCGCAGCTGGGCACCGACCCGGGGAAATATACTTCATTTGAAGGGAGGGGAAGCATTGCTTAGCAGTTAGAGCACCCCTTGGACCTGGCCCCCCCCCAACCTCCCCTCAGGCTGGTACATGAGCTCCTTGGAGCAGCGAGCCAAGCCGCCTGCCGTCCCTGCCCGACTCCACTCCCCGACCCCGAGTGCCGTGGCCTCAGGTTGTGAGCTCCGCGCCTGGGTACAGCATGGCCGAGACAGGTAAGCTTGGGGCAATGGAGTTCAGAAATCCAACAGGCCCAGAGCCCCCTACTTGGCCTTTTCCCCGGTGTGGTGGAGGAAATGCCCCCTGGCCCGGTTCTCATAGTTCCGTATCAATATCACTTAATACGTTTCTAAACTGCAGTACGTATCGTATCATATAATTTCTATAGATTGATTTCTAGACTACCGACCCGCCTGCTGGGGTTGGCGTGAAGAAATACCATCCTGATCATTCTTATCATGACATTTACTGGTGCCCTGCTTCCCATCCCCTTTTGGGTACTGATAAAAACGAGAGCGACTGAGACCAGATGGCAATCCGCAATCCACGCAGAGTCAGACTAGATGACCCCCCCAGACCCTCACCCTTCCCCTGCAGGACTCAACGGGAGCTTCACATTGGAGCTGAGCCATGGCGAAGCTCCGCCTCGTCCTCTGGCGCCTGGCGCCCCTGCTGGCCTCCACCAGAAGAGTCCCGTGCGCTTTCCAGGTGGGTCTGGAGCTCCTCGCTCTCGCCGGCCGGCTCCTTCGCCGGAGCATGTCAAGAGCGCTGTCTCCCCCTCTACAGGTGACCTTTTCCTCGGTGGTGAGCGTGGCGCTGGACGATGTGCAGTTCAGGAACTGTGGCCCCCAAAGTAAGGCTTTCTTTTCCGCCTCCCCCAAACCCAGCCAACCAGATAGACTGCCTCTGGGCTTGGAGGTTCCCCTTTCACCGTCCCAACATTTCCAGGTCCCCGGAGCTGCGCCCCAGACGAGCGCCCATGCCTACCAAGCAGCTGCGTCACCCCTGCCCGCCATTGTGATGGCACCAAGGACTGTGGCGATGGCGGCGACAAACAGGGTTGCAGTGAGCATTCGAGGCCAGGGGGGGGTGTGGGCACCACTGGAAGGGGGGAGGGCAGAAAAGGCACGCCTGGGACCCACCCACCTGCCTTTCTCCCCCAGAGACCTTCCTCTCATGCTTCTTTGAGGAGGGCTGGTGCAGTTGGGCGGCGGATGCCAACCAGAACCTTTCCTGGGCGAGAAACTGCAGCTCCCAGGCGCCACCGTCCCCAGCCCGCCCCACCCGCGACCAGACCACCAACACACCGGAAGGTGGGTGCTGGTTGTTAATATGTAGAGGATGTCAGCAAGGCTGAACCTTTCCGTAAAGAAACTATTTGAATCAAGTCTTACCAATTTGGGGCATGTGCAGAGTTCGGCACTGGGTGCTTTCTCTCTCCAGTTGGTAGACATGACAGCTGACAGCCTTCAGTTCTCCACTGGGTAGACTGAAGAGCTTTGTGATCTACCTGAAGGGGATCAACAACCCAGTCTACCCAGAGCCAAAGGCTGCCTGGTATGATGTTCTGAACTGCAAATCCAAAGGAGGTCTTGTGGGAGTGGTTGGGTGCAGGCGTACCACAGATGGAAGTCAAACTCCAAAGTGATCAGTTCTAGTACTTTATTAAAAGCTTTATTACAGCAAATCAGTCTGCCAGGCCTCCCACCCTTTAGAGTTGCAGGACAGACACCTCAGCAAGGAGTTGGCTTGTCCGCACCCAAGCAAACTTTCATACATCTGTATACACAAAGCAGCATTCTTCACTTCGGCCAGGACTTCCCATCACTCCACTTGACCAGATGAGGGCATAGGTGGCAAATACCAAAGTCTTATAGCTAGCTCCTCTTTCTGGACTCCATGCACCCGAAGCCCCCAGTTAAGGATAGCATCAAAACAAGCCAATTAGCTTATACGAGCTCATCACTACAACAACTACCTATTAATTGTGGGGTTATCTTGACTACCAAAATGGTGTTTGCAGAGCTTCCAGAACAGTTCACCTTTGGTTCAACACAACCCACCTCTTCCAGATAACCCTAACAATCTACACGCCCAATCTTCCGCAAGTTCCTCGGGGTCTAGAAGGAGTGGAGTTATGCGGTGAATCTGTTACTCGGCTTGCAAGAAAAACCCACAACAGCAATGCAAAAATATGCAATGAAGCAATCTCATAGTTATAATTGTAACAAAAAACACCAGTAAGTGGTGCCACCCCCTGCAAGTCCTTGGAAGCACCCCTGGACCATGGTCCTCCACGATTCATGTTCCAGTCAGGCTACCTTGGCACAATCTTGATATAAAGCATGCACCATCTTATTTAGCTAGACTTATCTGAAATATATGTTCTAATACACAAATCATTTTTATTTAACAGCTTGAAATATCACAAAAAGCCTCCATGTCCGTGTTCTGGTCATTTGCATGTAGATCCAACATTATATGAGTCACCGGTTGCTGCCAAACAATAAGTCCAGTCATGGCAGAAACTTCTGCTGCCCCAGTGAGAATTCATGACCGCCAAGCTCCAGATCCACGTGAAGTACAGGAACATTCTGGCACAGGTATGGATACAGCCAGCAGAGGAAACGTAGGACCAATCCCAATATCCACTCCAGTGGCAGCCTATTAATGAACAAACAAATATTGGTTAGGTGCTCAGAGAATAACTTGCACCTAAATATTAGTAAGACAAAGGAGATGCTGTTGGACTTCCGGAGGAAGAGAGGGGAACCAGCCCCAATGTATATCTAGGGGGGGTGCTGTGTGGAGAGAGTCCCCTGCTTTAAATTCCTGGGAGTTTACCTTAGTGAGGACCTCACTTGGAAAATCTTCTACCCTCGGGCAGGAGATATAGAAGTATAATCAGTCATACCAACAGGCTAAAAAATAGCTTCTATCTGTGGGCTGTTAGGCTGTTGAATGGAAAATAACATAGCAAAATTGACTTGCGAGGTGGTGTGTTGTTCGATAAGCACACAGAGTGCAGCAAGATTGTTTGGGGGAGGAGGCTTGTTTAATTTCATTGTACACAGGTTATATAATGACAATAAAGGTATTATTACTCTGGGCACATCATCGCCTTGTCCAAGCTGGGCTCAGAACTTCAGTGGTGTGCAGGTGAGCTTCTGCCAGGAAAATTATTGCAGAGCATGGAGGATCAGATTTACTTCTCATTTCACACACACACCCCCAAGTACTTGCACTCATGCCAGGGCTCACCCAGATCTTGGGGTTATTGTACCATAAGTGCCAATAGGCATCCAAAGCCCCAATTCAGTGGGGACCACAGCAGGAGCTGTACCTATCAATCCTTCTCTCAAGACACAGAACCTTCTGAGGCTCATGTAGACAACTGTGCAGCAGGCTACACTTTCCACACTCAAAGAACTGGAGGAGCACCCATCACCCCCTTAGCTTTTCCACAGGGGATCCCTTTCCAGTCTTCCAGTTGTTAGACAGCTGTAATGCATCTTCCAGAATGGGAGCCCACCCCTTCAGGGTTTTGGATGACCCAGGCAGAATTTGGATTTGCTGTTCCAGTAATCCTGAATTTCAGGAGCTTTGACTAGATGATTCCTGGTCTCTTACAACTCTACTATTCTATAATCCATTCATGCATTTTGTGGTTCCAATGCATGATACCCGCTGCTAGGAAAAACAGCAGCTCCTTTGAAGAGCTGAGTATCCAACCTCACAGCCCTCACGTAGTGGTGGACCATCTGGCACTATGTGGGCTTACCATCAATACCAGAAGTTCCTAATGGTCTCCCAGGAGAACGTCCCCAAAAGAAAGTGGTGGTCAATGCTAAAATGGCACTAAAGAGGTCAGGCAAATGGAAATAGCTTAGGATCCCATTCACCACTGAGAGAAGAATGGCAATCCAACCCCTTGAGAGGCTGCAAGGGAAATCTTGAGGAAGGGTTCCCTGAAACCCCAACACAGGGTGTTCAGACTACAGACTGTGGTCCTACCCTACTTTTACAACCAGCTGTCGTTAGAGTTGGAGGGGTGCAAATGCTTACCTGCATGGACCACTGCTCAAGGGCAAGTAGAACCTGGCTTGGTCTCCCAGTATCCAGACTTGTGGCGTAGTTTCACAACAAGGTAAATGATGGAGGTCCCTGTTTGCAATGGCTGAGATGGAGCATACAGAGCCTGCATAGAGAACACCTTCATAAATTGCCTTTAAGCAGGTCGGCAAGCAGTCCTTAGCTGGGAACTTCCTGGCAAAGGAACTGAAGGTAATGGAACATCACTTCAGAAACAGAGGCAGCTTCCTGCATACAACAGGGGCCCTGAGTGAAAGATGGATTGATGAAGCAGGGGAGCACATTGATGGTGGGGGTTAGAAGAAGAATCAAAAACACCAAACCAAGAGGCATGGTTGCAGGTGTTTTCTGTCAGGAAGGGATTACTTTAATTCCATAAAACTCTGGATAATTGTGCTCCCAATATGAAAACGTCTAGCCAGAGGCAGAAGACTTGACAGACTCTGCAGAGGTGGATGCCATATATCTGAGACCCTGAAGCAATACAAGTGTGTTACAGTAGTCTACACACACTGTGCAACAGAAACTGCAAGTTACATGTAACTTCAGTAAGAGTGCCATGGAGTGAGCATAAAAGAACTGTTGCCTTTAGGAATAATAGGAAAGAAATATCTCCAGGCTCCATCACCATGGGTTGTGATCGGAGGGCTGTATGCTGTATGCTTACAGCATTGTCAGATAGAAGAGAGCAGGATTAAAAACTAGTGCTACAAAACACACCATAATACAAAATAAACGAGTCACCCCCCCCAAACAATTTTCCCCCCAAAAATAAATAAATAGCCTAATGCCTTGTCCTGCCTCAGCCGGCACCTAGCAGTTGACTTAGAACTGGTGCAGACCATAGGAATCTGACTGTTTAATTAAAACAAAGCATCGCGAAGGCCAGTGGCGGGTGTTGATGGGATCTGATTTCTGCCCAGTGCTCTGAATGTCAAAGTGAAAAAATTCAATGAAGCGCGGGTAAACGGCGGGAGTAACTATGACTCTCTTGACCCAGCATGACTGGGTCTACGGCTGCACAAAGTTCCTGTCGGGCAGGGACAATCGCAACTCCATACTGATGCGCATTAATGCGCTTCCGACCAGGTCCCGCTTGGCTAGGGGATGGAGAGCTGACCGGCTATGTCGTGGCGGGTGCCAGGCACCCGAAACTCTGAACCACGTCCTCCAGGTCTGCTACAGGTCTCATGCGGCTAGGGTCCACCGGCATGATGCTGTAGTGAAATATATCGCTAAAGGACTTCGGAGGCAGGGGTATCACGTGGATTTAGAGCCTCACTTTTGAACATCAGAAGGTTTGAGGAAACCCGACATAGTAGCGAGTATTGGACGAACCGCATTGATAGTCGATGCCCAGGTGTTGGGCGAGCAGGCGGACCTGCGGAGGGCCCATGCCCAAAAAGTCCAGTATTACGCGGGGAACACCAGTCTCCTGGAGTTGGTAAAAGAGCGCTACCAAGTGGAAGACCTGAGCACCACATCTGCAACGCTCTCCTGCAGGGGTGTGTGGAGTGACCGCTCGGCAGAGGACCTGCTAGCCCTTGGTATTGTCCGGAAACAAGATCTTAGGGTCCTCTCGTCTCGGGTGTTGATTGGTGGCCTGTATGCGCACACGGTCTTTAACAGGACTACGGCTACCCTCGGTACTGGTTTGTGAGCACCCAGGAAATTGCCCAGGCCGGCACGGGTCTGCTAGAAAAGAAAATCCGTACTTCTGCAGTTAAACAGAAGCAATGTCTGAGGGGCGTGGAGCCCAGATGATGATTTAAAAAAATTAAAAAAAAATTTAAAAATGGCAGCTGCTGATCTGTGATGTTCTACTGATCGATCTTTGGTGGTCTTTTCCACGTGCCTATCCCTACCTCCTCGTGGTGAGAGTCAGGCAACGTCTTTAGGCGGCTAACAGGGAAGGCTTATCTGAACCTCTGGGTCCGTGCCAGAGAGGGTCAGTTTACCCTCACCCAGATCCCTAGAGGATATGAATCATTGCAATGCAAAGAGAGGTGGCGGGTCATCGGACCGTACCACCCGGGTGAGGAGCAGCTCCCGTGCTGCTTGGCCTGGTGTAGTTCCTGCGATGGAACAACCAGTTTTCGTATGTGAACACTCAGATTGCGAGAGAGCCTTTAACACCAAGAGTGGACGTGGTGTCCATCACCGACGAGCCCACCCAGACTGGTATGATGCACAACAAAACACGCATCAGGTGAAAAGGAGATGGACCCCCGAGGAAACCGCACTGCTGGCTAAAGAGGAGGCGCGACTCCTAACCTTGGGGACACGCCATATGAACCTAGGCCTGATGGAGAAATTTCCAGAGAGAACAGCTGAGGCAATAAAAGCCCATAGGCGCCAGCAGGCCTACCAGGAATTGGTTGCAACGTATATCCAGGAACAGCTAGAGGTGGTAGACGGACCAGCCCCTCAACCTGTGGTGGAAGCTTCGAATACCCAGTGGCGTGACAGGCTGATACAACACCTGCAGCAGCTCCCCAGAATGCCAACCACCACGGAACACCTCGTGCGATTGGAAAGGCTGAGTCCCACCATCGGGTCGAGGATGCTCACCGACGTGTATGAAGAGCTGTCCCTGGTTGTGTGGGGCACGCAGGGTATGCAACCCTGGAGGGCGCAGAGAGGGGAACGAAGTAGCCAAGAACAACAGACGTCCAATAGGCGGAAGAGGCGAGAGCAATATGCCAAATTCCAACATCTATGGCATAAGAGTCCCACTAAATGTATTAAGTGGGCTCTTGATAAGAACAGGGACATGCCAATAGAAAATGACGCGAGCCTCTTTCCGTATGGGGAAAAGCTAATGACCAGGGCTCCGGACTGCTCACCTGGCCCTGGCCCCAGGAGAGATGTTATAACATCCTTATGGGAACCCATGAAGGCTGCTGAGATTAAGAGAGCCATATCATCCGTCTCAACGGCACCAGGACCTGACGGAATGACTGTGGAACAGGTGAAGAAGCTGCCTCTAGGTGCGCTGGAGCGGCTCTTCAACCTAATAATGGTATGTGGGAAATGCCCCCAGTCGTTGCTGGGGGCTCGAACAACACTGATTCCCAAAAAAGATCATGCCCAAGATCCGGGGGACTTCCGCCCTATAACTGTGTCCCCAGTATTGACCAGAGTCTTCCATAAGGTCCTGGCTGCGTGGTTGACTCGGGAAGTCGACCTAGACCCAAGACAACGGGCCTTCCAGCAGTTCGATGGGTGTTCCTAAAACATCTTCCTCCTGGATATGGTACTCCGGAACCACAAGCAGCGGTCGAAACCGTTGTACTTGACATCCCTGGCGAAAGCGTTCAACTCTGTGGCCCATAATACCATCAAGGAAACCCTTCAGATGATGGGGATCCCCAACCCAAAGACACACTATATAAGTGATGTCTATGACCGGAGTACCACCGTACCTTCGTGCGGTGGTGCGACCTCCCAGGAATTTCACCCCAGGTGTGGGGTGAAGCAGGGTGGCCCCATGTCACCCTGCATATTTAATATGATCATGGACCGTCTCCTTCGGAAGATACCGAAGGAGGTAGGGGCCGACCTGGGAGAAGGCGTGACAGTGAACAGCGTAGCCTTTGCAGACGACCTGGTGTTTGTGGCGTCTACACCAGTAGGGCTACAAACTACCATCGACATAGTGGGTAGACATCTAGCACTATGTGGCCTCACTGTAAACTCTGGGAAGAGCTTGACAGTATCATTGGAAGTCGTCCCCAAGGAGAAGAAAACGGTGGTGAACCTGCGGCAGGTAGTCACCTGTAACAGCAAACCGTTGCAAGCTCTCAAGCGGTCGGACCACTGGCACTACGTGGGCGTGCCCTTCAAGCCAGAAGGACGCATGGCAATTCAGCCTCTGGACCATCTAAAGGAGCTTCTGGACACCATTGGCAAAGCTCCCTTGAAGCCTCAGCAATGGATGTTTGGCTTTCGTGCCATCGCTATACCATCAGCTCTCTATGGGCTCAACCACAGTGGGACTGCTCAACAGAGTGGACCGCTGTGTGAGGACGGCAGTGAGAAAGTGGCTAGGTCTCCCGGATAGTACGCCTGTTGTGTACTTCCACACTAAGGTCAGTGACGGAGGCCTAGGAATTCCGGCGATGCACTGGATGATGCCACGACTTCGTAGGGATCAGCTCCTATGACTGCCACTGGTAAGGATGGAGCAGTCTACATCTGGGACCTTTCTGAGGTGGGAGCTCTCTGTTAGAGGGGCGGCTACTAGAGAAGGGAAATTGCCTGTTTACAGCTCAGGCACAAAAACGCCGATGGGCCAGTCTCCTCTACCAATCAGTGGGTGGTTGTGCATTGAAGGAGTCTGGGAAAACCCGTAGCCAGCACAACTGGGTGCACTAAGTTCCTGTCGGGCAAGGACTATCGTAATTCCATTCAGATGCACATCAATGTGCTTCCGACCAGGTCCCGCTTGGCCAGGGGACAGAGAGCTGACCGGCTAGATCGCGGCGGGTGCCAGATGCCCGAAACTCTGAACCACGTTCTCCAAGTCTGCTACAGGTCTCATACAGCGGCCTGTCTCTCCTGGATCAAGGAATGGTGTACACTACAAAACACAGACCTTCTAGACCTGGAAGGACATTACAACCGTTATGGCTGGCATGCCTGCTTAAGGTTATGATAAAGTTAAGATCCACAAAAAATTAATAATCATATTATAAGGAAACCTTTCTATATGGTTTGGGAAAATACAAAGATTTGCTTGAACCTAAAACTCTGTGGTGGATATCTCCCCTTGAAGCACTAGCAGTGAAGAAGAAAAAATATGGAAGGAAGAGGAATGAAAAGGCTCTGAAGAAATGAGAGAACATCTGTCAGGTTGGTTACAATATCACCAACTTTACGAGGTATTTAAACTAGAGAAATGGTTTTGCGATGGAACCCTCTACATTGGAAAAAGAACTGATCAACTCTAAAGTGAAAATCCTCTCCAATCTGTAATCCTCTAAAATCTGTAATGGTCAAGTGGGCTCAAGATTTTGGCTATAGTATCCCAATGAATGCCTGGGAAAATCTATGAAGTTCACCGCATGCTACACCTTGAAAGAAAATTTTATGTAGATGCAATTCTGCTGGTACGTAACACCCCTAAAATTATTCAAAATGTATAAGAACATTTCAAGTAAATGCTGGAGATGTGGGGAAGCGGAAGGCTCAATGTTACATATGTGGTGGACCTGTAAGAAAATAAAGGAATTTTGCAATGTAATTTATAATGAGCTCAAAAGAATTATGATGGCATTCTTCATTTTAAAAAATGGAGGCTTTCCTCCTGGGGATATTAGGCCCAGACATACCTGTGGACGAACAGGTGGACCTGCAGAGGGCTCATGCTCAGAAAGTCCACTACTACGCCGGCAACACTAGTCTCCTGGAGTTGGTTAAAGAGCGCTACCAAGTGATAAAAAAGAGAGGAGGCTTCACACTCCCTGATCTAGAGTTAAGTCATGCAGCTGCAGCACTACTGTGGATGAAAGACTGGATAACATTAAGGGATTTTGATGTATTAGATTTGGAGGGATATGATAATCGGTATGGGTGGCATGCCTATTTATTATATGAGAAGGTAAAGGTCCACAGGGGCTTCCTGAATCATTTAATAAGGAAATAATTATATAAGATCTGGTCAAAATATAAAGGAATACTAGAACCCAAGAACCCCCTGTGGACCTCACCTACAGAAGCACAGGCAGTTAAGAAAAAGAATATGGAAGGGGAATGGGCCACATACCGATTATTATTAGAAGGACAACAGGATGGACCTATACTGAAAAAATATGAAGAAATTAAAGGGCATTTGACAAACTGGCTGCAATATTTTCAAATACATCAAAGATTAACCATTGATAAAAAAGTAGGGCTTGCAAAAGAAACATCAGAATTTGAAAAAGAATTGATACAAAGTAAAGGAAAATATATCTCACGGGTATACGACCTCCTATTGGAATGGGAGGTAAAGGAAGAACAAGTGAAAGCCAAAATGGTGAGATGGACACAAGAGTTGGGTTATAATATTTATGGAACAATGGGAAAAATTACGGTGGGAAGACATAAAATTCATGGCCTGCTACAGTCTCATGAAAAACAAAATTAAGATGAGGTATAGATGGCATCAAACTCCAGAAAAACTTGCTAAAATGTATAAGAACAGATCACCTTTATGTTGGAGGTGTAATAAAGAAATTGGGTCTTATTTGCATATGTGGTGGAAAGGTACAGATATTTATGTTTTTTTGGAATAATATATATGAAGAAATTTAAGAATTATTTAAATTAACATTAAATTAACATTCAAAAAGGGGCCAGAAATATTTTTATTAAGCATTTTGCCAAAAGAAATAGGGAAATAAAAAAAGAACATTGTTCATGTACGGAATAATGATGGTCAGAATTTTAGTAGCAAGAAATTGGAAAGACACAATAATACCCAACACGGAAGACTGGCAAATCCTAATGGTAGAATAGCTGCAGGTAGCGAAAGCAACAGGAAGAGTAAGAGGCCAACCAAAACAAAAAGTCTATAAGGATTGTGGAATCTTTAAAGAATATTAAGAAAACTATGGAATAAAAGGAAACATCTTGGCTGAATTAGACTGATCCCTGCATTGTATAAATATAAGTTCATAGGGAGGTAAAAAGAAATTATATAAGAAATATGTAACTGTGCGGTATAAAGTAATGGATAGATAAAGTACAGTGAGATTAACTGGAAGCCAGCTTTCAATTTCTTCTCTGTAAGTTTTATAATTGTGTTCAGTATCAGGAGTATATAAGTTGATAATAATATTAATCTTCTTGTATCTTATAATGTGTAGTTTGATTTTTCTGTTATTTGTTTGTTTGTTTGTGTTTGTTTACTTGTATGTACATCTGTTTTTTCATAAATGTATTTATTTAAAATTAATAAAGATATATTTAAAATAAAAAATAAGTGTGCTACTAAGTGGAAGACCTGAGAACCACATCTGCAACACTCTCCTGCAGAGGGGTGTGGAGTGATCGCTTGGCAGAGGACCTGTTACCCTGGGGTATTGCCTGGAAGCAAGACCTTAAGGTTCTCTCATCATGAGTGGTGATTGGAGGCATTTATGCTCATTCCATCTTTAACAAAACAGCCGCCTCCCTCGGTGCTGGGATGTGAGCGCCCAGAAAATTCCCCAGGTATAGCATGGGACTGCTAGAAAATAATCCATACCTCTGTGGATAAAGAGATGCAACGTCTGAGGGGCGTGGTGCCCCGATGATGACAAAAAAGAGCCAAATTCCTCATCTAGTGACACGCATGAATGGATGAACGAGATTCCCACTGTCCCCACCTATCTAGTGAAACCACAGTCAAGGGAATGGGCTTGGCGGAATCAGCAGGGAAAGACATGAGGTGTGGAATAAGTGGGAGGCCCGCCTGTTTTTCACTTACCCAGTGAGGGGGGGGTGCTGCCTAGTGGCCCACTTTTGGTAAACTTCGAGGGGAAGCACAGCCAGAAGGAAACCGGGCACTCCCCTCTTGGTATTACAAATACTTGATGCACATAGTCAGTGAGCAGGTGGGCTTAGACAGCGATCCATTTCCCGGTTAGCAAGGGGTCTGGGGTGCCCTCTCTGTAGACAATTTGCAAACCCTTGGAATTATAACTAAAATGGGTATCAAGGTCATATCACCCCTAGTTGTGATTGGAGGCATTTAATCTTTGACACCTCCCTTTCTATGGAGGCGCAGGTTTCAGCTACAAGGCAGCCAAGTAGGGCCATGTTGCCCCGCCCGCCCGCCCGCCCGCGCAGCCGGGAGCCCGGCCAGTGGACGCAGCACTTGATGGGCACGACCAGAGCCGTAGCTAGGTAATCTTGCGCCCCTGGCAGAACCGTCCAGATTGCGCCCCCTAGCCATGGATAAGTTGGCTCTTCTTTCCGCCTCTCGCGAGGAGGACTAGGTCCCTAGGCTACCAGGTGGTGGAGAGCCGCACACACAGTGGCGGAGGAAGTGGGGTGCGGTGGGGTTTTCCCGTCCTGGGTGTCATAGGGGTGTCATGGGGGTGACATCGCTAGCTGCGGGCGGTGCCCGCCCTCCTCTCCCCGCGCACGGCTAGCCCTGCCCCCGCACAGCCCCGCCCCCGCGTGCACAGCAAGTGCACCTAGCTCCCCCTCTGCGCACACATCCCCTCGCCGCCACCTTTGCCCTGGACCGAACCGTTCGCCCTCCTCCTAAAGCGGGAGGCGGACCTCTTTCTACTTCGGGAGGAACAATCTGCACATGCCCAGAGGCACTCTGATAATTGTGATTTCAAAAATTATATCTTTGCACTCTGGGGCTCCCGCATAGGGCTGTGGGAGAGGCTGTTGCCCCAGCTGCAAGCGGGGCGCGGGTAGTATTATAGGCTACCCTTCCGTATCCTTCCAGAAGGGTCTGAAGCGTGCTTGGAAGGCGCTCGGGTGCTGCCCCGCCTCCCCTGCCGACGCCCTTTCCCCGGCTCCGGTAGCTCCACCCCGAGAGGACACCCACCTTCCTTCCTTCCTTCCCTCCCTCCCGCTCTCTCACGCGCGCCCTCCTGCCCATTCATTCATTCGCCGGCTACGCAAACAGCAAGAAGAGGCGCCCGCCGCGCGCGCAAGTTCTCCCGCTCGAGGGCGCACGGAGCAGATTTTGCGGGGGGCCTCGCCTGCGCCCCTGGCGGGGGGCCTTCCTCTCCACCCTCTACCTATGGCCCTGGCACGACCCAGGCACCCCAAGCCGGGCCCCCCTCAAAAACAAGGCCAGCACCCAACATGCTACACCCCCTGGGTGTGTGCTTTCTTACGTTCAGATCTCTGACCCCCTGCTGCTTTTGGTGGGATGGGCGAGAGAAGAGAGAAATTAGACATTGAGGACTCAAACAAGACAGATGTAAATAACCCTGTGCTGTGGCAAAGGAAGTGAAACAATTCCTTATATTCCTGGGAAAGGACTTGCAGGATGTAACAACTTTTAAAGACTTTAAGCACACCACACACACACACACACACACACACACACACACACACACACACACACACAAACCCTTTAAAAATAATTACTATTTTCCCAGTCACAAGTTAGGCAAAAGGCAGCCAGGTATTTTAAAGCGATCGTTCCAAGCCCACAAAACCTTTGTAACCAGTCTGCCACCAGACAAACGTGTATACACCCACAACTGGGAGAAGACACACAATCATGACATCATACACACGTGCGCACACCAGGCAAGAGTTAAAACAGGAACGCGAGGAGGAGAGTAAGCGTTTTCCCTGCCCAATGCAGCTCCCCGTCAAGCACTGTCCTATCAGGCTACATTGGGATTGCAATTGCAGGACACTTTCTACTTGGCAAGAAACATTTCTTCACCTTACATGGAACCTAAGATGACTACAAATGTATTATTTCCTGAAATGAGTAACGAAACAAAATTGAAAGGAACCTCGTTGAAGGAAACTTACTTGGGAGTAAATTTACCCATCAAAACTCAAAGGATTTCATAACTCAAAGAGGGGTGGCAAAAAGGGTCAAAGAGGCTTTTAAAATGCTATGTTAAAAGGAAACCTGAGAGTCTTGGCCTGGGCATAGCCAAGAAGGGGAGGCAGGGGGGCAGCTGCCCCCTCCCACATCAAGTAAAACAATAATAATACTTAACTGACCAATCAGGTTGTTCTGCCTCCCCCAAGACCTGGCTACGCCCATGGGTCTTCACTGATCTTAGGAAATGCAGCCCTTTAACAATCCTTTAACCAAATAAATCCTACCTCAGATAGCCTCTGCACATGGAAGCTCTACTGTTGACAAGCAATTTACTTTTACTGGAAGGGGCACTAATTTTCCCTTTGGTCATACAGTCATACAACGTCTTAGTAATAATAGATCATTTGAGGTATCAAGATGTTACCTTTAAAGCCAAAATTAAACTCAGGGAAACTTCAAACTCCAAAACTTATGGCAAAAGTTTTTCTTAACATTTCTAAACCTTAAGAGTGCAAATCCTGAGTTAACCGAAGCCTCTGAAAACTCCTCCTCCTATTAACAAGCACAGTGTCAAATAATATATACTGCCTATTTTTATGCCATTTAATAACAAATGTGTTGAGCTTTGTGTGTGTGCGTGCAAATGTGTGTGGAGTGTGCGTGTACCAAACTAAGAGAGAGCTCTCTGGGTTTAGTCAGTCAACCAGCTGCAAATCCACTTTATCCAGCCCTCATTTGTATTTATAGCCCACCTCTTGTCCTAGGAGCTAAAGGTGGTGTAAGGTGAAATAAAAGCTGGGTCGTTTTTTTAACTACAGAAACAATCCTGAACCTGATTTTTAAATCCTTTCTCTTTTCCTTCCTCCAAAAGGGGTGCTGTCACAATTAGCATTTGGTGCAGACAGGGGCAAAATGTGAAACTCCCAGAAGTTCCAACTCCAACCCCCCCCCCCAGCACCTGTCCTGGATCTGGCTGCTCTTGGCAGAACTTGCCCCCTCTTCTCCCTTGTTTCCTGTATGCGACAGTCCCTCCGCACACCTCGCTCCAGCCATTTCTGCCACACCTTCGCCCAGCACGCAGTGCACGCCTCCTTGGTCTTCATCACACTCCTCACAACTGCCTATCCTTAAGTAGGGGAGGCTATTAGCGCAGGTTCCATTCTGAATCAGTTACAGGTGCAGGGATGACGTGCTTTCTACTTCCAGCCCTATCTTGCCTGGCTAGGCACAGCTGCGAGCGTTTCCTCAGACATCCCCCACCTGTGTTTAATTCCCTCCAGGCTGCTGATCAAAGTGCACACAGCTGCTGGCAGGGAAATTAGGCTTTCTTCCATGGGTCAAAGACTCAATTCGGCACCGCCCCCTCCCCGCCCCATGTGAGCTCACAAGCACTCACACACACAAGAAGCTCCACACGTTTGTTCTTAAAGGGCATAAAAATAGGCATATTATTTGAATACAAGGTTGTGTTTATATCTAATATTTCACTGATTCCCAACGTAAGTTACACAACAAAAAATGCAACATAACATATAACTGCAAGGGGGGGAAGGGCGGAAGAAAACTTTTTTACAGTATTAGGAGATGTAATGTATATAAATTTATAACAATTTTTTTAAATTATTTTTTTGCTACAGGTTAGCTGTGATATAAATCAATTACAGTTCTATATTAAAGGCCAAAGTCAGGCTCCCTGAGAACCGGGCAGTGCAGAGGGAAATAAAAATACAAAAGGACAGTGTACATGATGTCCCAGACATGACAACCACACCATAAAGCTTCACGCCAACCAGATATTCCTGTTCACTTCAGGGCACAAGACGTTGGACATAATATTATGTTTGCTGACTGGGAACAGTTGTGGACCACAGGTATGAAATTTACAGCATGTAATGCCCTAAGAGAGAATATTATGAAAATGATATACAGGTGGTACATGACCCCAGTCAAGCTTGCAAAAATCTATCATTTGCCCGACAATAAATGTTGGAAATGTAAAGAAACTGAAGGTACATGCCCAAGGATTAAGGCTTTCTGGGAAATGATATATAATGAATTGAAAAAGGTATTTAAGTATACCTTCTTGAAGAAACCAGAGGCCTTTCTCCTGGGCATAGTCGGCCAATTGGTGCCAAAGAAGGATAGAACTTTTTTTATGCATGCTACAACAGCTGCAAGAATTCTCATTGCAAAGTATTGGAAGACACAAGATCTACCCACTTTGGAAGAATGGCAGATGAAGGTGATAGACTATATGGAATTGGCAGAAATGACTAGCAGAATCCGGGACCAGGAAGAAGATTGGAAGAAATTTAAAGATTACTTACAGAAATATTGTAAAATTAATGAATGATAGAATGATGTTGGATAGAAATTAAGTGGTTTCTAGCTGTAATGCTTTAAGAGAATATGAAAAAAAGGTCTATAAATGGGTAAAAGCTTAATGGTAAGGATTTGCTGAACTAATAAATTTAAGTGGAATACAAAAAGGGAGGTATGAGGAGGTCCGGGGAAATAAGATTAAGGAAAATAAGAAACGGAAAATTAATGTGTTTTTAACTGTTTTATTTTGCATTTTTCTTTTTATTTTTCCATTTTTTATTGCAATGTGTTAAAAAATCTTAATAGATATCTTATAAAAACCCCCCGAAAGCTCACTGGGTGTTTAGCAGGCTATTAATTAACTCAATAACTCAAAGTAATTTGGACAGATTTGTAAAAATCTGAAAAGTAATAAAAATATATTTAAAAATAACAACAACAACAACAACAACAACAACAACAACAACAACAACAACAACAACAACAATAATAATAATAAAGATATTCCTGTTCACTTCAGGAACTAAGGCGCTTAAATTATCATTAACCGTTCCTCATTGCTCCACCACCAGGACCTGGGGTCTAAGCCCATGTCTTCTCTGTCTTGGGGGGGAAGGGGCGACTCCTGGGCAAAAAGCTCCCCCCACTCCTCATCCAGCCGGTCCCGGACATGGACTTCCCAGCCTCCTGCTTGCTGCTGCCTCCTTGTGCTGATCCATGGCAGGTGCTCTGTTTAGGGACTTACCAAAGGAATCCTGCAAAGGGAGATATTACTGGAGCCTGACATGCTTGTATGTTTGGTGGCATTTTATGCATTGTGACTTGCTATCATTTTTATTGATTATAGCTTAGTAATTCTTTACTGTAATTGTTAAGTGTAAACTGTTCGATTATTATGCGCATATATTTAATTTTACTATTCTTTTTTTAAAAAAAATAATTTTTTATTGATTTTCAACCAGAATACATTTATGTACATTTGTTATACAAATAGATCTCATATAAAACCTTTAGCTCTGCTGAGCTTCAGACTTCCTTCCCCCCTTCGATAAGTATCTTATAATTTCATTACATCTCGTATTTTATTCGTTTATCTAATTAACCATATGCTCTTGAAGTTAATCAAACCCTGCCAGGGTCTTTAAAGATTTACTATTATCTCTTATATACACCAAATATTTACTCCAATTTTCAGAAAACTTCTGGTCTTCCTGATCTCGTATTCTCCCTGATAATCTAGCCGGTTCCGCATCATTTATCCATTTAACCTGCCAGTCCGAAATAGTTGGTAATACATTTGTCTTCCAATTCTGGGCCAACATAATCCTTGCTTCCGTCATGGCATACAAAAATAAATTCTTATCCTTCTTTTTAACCTCCTTTCCCACTAATCCCAAAAGAATCTGGTTGAGCCGTTTTTGAGCCAGCGACGGGAAAGTGGATTATAAAGACGGAAGGTGGATCTATAAAGTACGATAGTAAGACTACTACCCCCTTCTTTGCTATATTCAGGAGGAGATTGTGCTATGTGATATAAGGGATTGCAATCAAAGAAAATTATAGTGTTTAGAGCGCTTGGAAAAACTTTTTGGAGGCTTTGGGGCGATTTTGAGGAGCGTGGCGAGTGGACTCTTTGACTCTGTCGGAGCCTCTTCACCTCCTCCTTCCTCTTGGTGGTGGAGAGAAGAAGAAAACAGCGATATACTCTCCCCAATTACAGACTTCTATAGGACTGATTTGGAGTGAAAATAAGAGAGAAGGGAAGTAAAAAAGAAGACAGAATATAAGCCCCTTTCTGGTCAAAGTGCTGGGGGCTGTGTTTCACCTCTTCTCCTTGCGATTACAAGGTGCAGTTTGCAGGCTGCCTTATGGCAGCGCTTAGGGGGACTCTTTAAGGGCTGTGGCGAGTGGACTCTGTGACTCCTTCCTATTTAATTCCCCCCCTTCACCTTGCGAGTGTTTTGAAGTCCTGCTCGAAGGGATACTGCCGGTCTGATGCGCCCCTTTATTCACCGGAGTTGGTGGTGGGCGCATGTATCCCCCCCCCCATTCCAGGATCCCATCTCTTCCCACTTTCAGAGGAGCCATCAGAAATAAATACCTTCCTTATTAGAAGCCAAGGGCTCCCTGGGGCCCCATAATGTTCTCAGCAGATTTTGTTCGTCGCTGGCTTTTAGTTTTAAAAAAAGATTTTTACTAATAATCTTACTGCTTTATTCTTTTTACAAACAGCTTTGAGGTTTTCTACAATCAGCCGGGGTATACACGTAATTGAATAAATAAAATTAACAAATCTCCAGAGTGGCGTCTCCTTTCATTTATGGAATGGAAATTTACTCTGCACGTGCTCAGGGACACTTTCATCATGGTGCTGGGAGGGATGCTCTGCAGAGTGGAGCCAATTCCTGGGGCCGGTAAAATATTTGCGCCCCCCAGTAAAATATTTGAGGGGGCCGCCCGTCAAAAAAGGTTGCTGGTCATTCATTGCTGTTCAAATGGTGTGCGCGCGCCATGTCTTGTGATCGATCATGCGGGGCGGGACTTACCTGTCCCCATGAGTAGCCAAGGGAGGACAGAGGGCAGTTGCCCCCCTAAATCAAGAAAATTAAAAAATGCTTAACTAACTGACCAGCTGATTCCGTCCGTCCCCCCAACATCAATCCTGGCTACGCCCATGCCTGCCCCCCCCCCGGCACCCTGGAAGGAGGCTGCTGGCACCACAGGAGCTCCTCTCCCTTCCTCTGTGCTCCAGGGGGAGAAGAGGCACACTCACGTGGCCATTGCTCTCGCTGCTGTGTCCACTGAGACAGGCGGTCACTCGCTTGGAGAGGGAGGGGTTCTGTGCTGTTGGAGGAGGACTTGGAGCAAACTCCGCCCCCCCCCGAGGTTGGGAAATGAGTGGTTGTGTGTCTGCGAGAGAGTGCGGGCTCATGGTCCATGACTGACAAGGAAGGAAGAGGCTCAGCGAGAGAGCAGAGCTACTTGGCTGGGGAGCAGCGGATGGGGAGCCGCGGGGCTTTCTGAGCCAGCAGCCGAGGATGCCTCTCCGTGGAGGAAGGATGCTCTGGGGCTGTGCAGGGATGCTCCTCTGCCTGGCCGGGTTGCTTCTGCCTCGGAGCGCCGCCCTGCCTGGAGCAGAGCAGGCGCTACATGAACACCTTGTCCAACACCATCCAGAACTTGGCGCAGCTGCGGGGCTTGGAGAACTTCACAGAAATGTGGGTGTCGCCCGGGGGCGGCTTTCTGTGGGTAGGTATGATGGGAACGAGATGGATGGGGCTCTGCAACTCCTGCCTAACTCCTCCATGGGTTCCTGGTAGAAGAGCGCAGCGGAAGTTGGGGTTCCTTTGCCTCCAGAGAATTTGGACCTCTGACTGACACATTTCTTGCAAAGCAAGCTGGGGAAAAACATCTCTAGGATCACAGGGAGCCGGAAGAGGTTTAAGGAATCTTCCTAAAAGTGAGAGAATGCAAATCTAGCATCTAAGGGGGGTCTTCTATTTTAAAAAACAGAGATGTACACACACGCCCTAAATAAACGTCTATATAATAGGGTTGTGGGCAAGTGTATGCACATATCTTGACCCAGTGCATGCTCTTACAGCACAAAGATGAGTTTGAATAAGCCTCTACCGGATGATGACCCACCCCCATGTGAAATCTTTAAGGGGTGGAGAACCCAGAACCAGAAGCCAGAAGCAAGGCTGGGGCTTCCAGCTCTACCTCGAGGACAGACCAGTTCCCGGCCATCCTGCCTGCCCGCCTGCTCACCGCAAGTCTGGGGCTTTATGCTCCACCTCGGAGGAGAAACGGCTTCCCGGTCTACCCTCCTCGGGGCCGGGAATCACCGGTCCACAAGGCGGGGGGGAGGCCTGGAGCCGCTGCCCGGTCTACTCGCCGGCGGAGGGGGGGGAGGCTGTCTTGCCAGTCTACCTGCAGGAAAGCGCAGCTCTGCCGGGCTACCTGGCGTACTGCGTGGAACCTCTTCCCGGTCTACTCGGTTCCAGGCCCGGTGGGCTCCTCGCGTCCACGCACACCACGGCCGGCCTGCCGCATGTCCAGCGCTCCTAAACAAAGGAACAGGCTCCTTCCAGGTCTACCTGGAAGGCAGGCAGGGGACGGCCACCATGCCTGCCTGCCTGCCTGCCTGCCTGCCTGCCTGCCTGCCTGCCTGCCTGCCTGCTTGCCTGCCTGCCTGCCTGCCTGCCTGCCTGCCTGCCTGCCTGCCTGCTTGCCTGCCTGCCTGCCTTCCTGCCTGCCTGCCTGCCTGCCTGCCTGCCTGCCTGCCTGCCTGCCTGCCTGCCTGCCTGCCTGCCTGCTTGCCTGCCTGCCTGCCTGCCTGCCTGCCTGCCTGCCTGCCTGCCTGCCTGCTTGCCTGCCTGCCTGCCTTCCTGCCTGCCTGCCGCCTGACCAGCGCTCCTAAACAAAGGAACAGGCTCTTGCCCGGTCTACCTGGAAGGCAGGGAGCGGACGGACACCCTGCCTGCCGCCTACCTGCCTGCCTGCCTGCCTGCCTGCCTGCCTGCCTGCCTGCCGCCTGACCAGCGGTCCTAAACAAAGGAACAGGCTCTTGCCCGGTCTACCTGGAAGGCAGGGAGCGGACGGACACCCTGCCTGCCGCCTACCTGCCTGCCTGCCTGCCTGCCTGCCTGCCTGCCTGCCTGCCTGCCTGCCGCCTGACCAGCGGTCCTAAACAAAGGAACATGCTCTTGCCCGGTCTACCTGGAAGGCAGGGAGCGGACGGACACCCTGCCTGCCTACTGCCTGCCTGCCTGCCTGCCTGCCTGCCTGCCTGCCTGCCTGCCTGCCTGCCTGCCTGCTTGCCTGCCTGCCTGCCTGCCTGCCTGCCTGCCTGCCTGCTTGCCTGCCTGCCTGCCTGCCTGCCTGCCGCCTGACCAGCGCTCCTAAACAAAGGAACAGGCTCTTGCCCGGTCTACCTGGAAGGCAGGCAGCGGACGGCGACCCTACCTGCCTTTTCGCAAGAAGGTCTGGTGCTTCCAAGTCTCCCTTGGAGGACAAACGGTTTCCCGGTCTACCATCCTTCGGCCCGCGAGGCGATGGTACTTGGACCCGCGAGGCGACGGTCTACCCGCCAGAGCGGCAGTCGGCGTTGCCTGCTCTCCCGGCCCTCTGCTCCTCTCCTGTCTACCTGCTGGGAAGGCTGGGACTCGCCGGTCTTCGTTAGAGATCGCGGTGATTCCCGGTCCCCCCAGAGGAAAGCGCGGCTCTGCCGGGCTACCTGGCGCACGGCGTGGAACCTCTTCCCGGTCTACTCGGTTGCAGGCCTGGTGGGCTCCTCGCGTCCACGCACACCACGGCCGGCCTGCCGCATGTCCAGCGCTCCTAAACAAAGGAACAGGCTCCTTCCCGGTCTACCTGGAAGGCAGGAAGCGGACGGCCACCCTGCATGCCTGCCTGCCTGCCTGCCTGCGAGCCTGCAAGCCGCAGGGTCTGGGGCTTCCCGGTCCACCTAGTTGGAGACACGTCTTCCCGGTCAACCCGCCTTGGGGTCGGGAGGCGCCGGTCCACTAGCCGGAGTCTGGCACCGCTGCCCGGTCTACTTGCCGGCGGAGGGGGGAGGCTGTCTTGCCGGTCTACCTGCAAGAAAGCGCGGATCTGCCGAACTAGTGGCTTAAGGCGCGGAACCGCTGGCCGGTCTACTGGGCACCGGACCTCTGGAAGCACGGTCTGCCCGCCGGAGGGGATGGCGGCGTTGCCCGGTTTCCGGAAATCGTCTCCACTCCGGCCTACCGGCCCGGAAAGCTTGGTCTTGCCGGTGTTCCTCAGTGATCCGGGATTCTCCCGGTCTACCGACAGGAAAGAGCAGCTCTGCCGGGCTACCTGGCGTTCGGCGTGGAACCGTTGGCCGGTCTACTCGGTTCCAGGCCCGGTGGGCTCCTCGCGTCCACGCACACCACGTCCTGCCTGCCTCCCTGCCGCTGGCCAGCGCTCCTAAACAAAGGAACAGGCTCTTCCCGGTGTACCTGGAAGGCAGGGAGCGGAAGGACACCCTGCCTGCTTGCCTGCCTGCCTGCTTGCCGCAGGGTCTGGGGCTTCCCGGTCCACCTCGGAGGGAAAACGGCTTCACGGTCTACCCTCCTCGGGGAAGGGAGGCGCTGGTCCACTAGGCGGGCGGCTGGAGCTGCTTCCCTCTCTACTCGCCGGAGGAGGGGGGGAGGCTGTCTTGCCAGTCTACCTCCAGGAAAGCGCGCCTCTGCCGGACTACCTGGCGTACTGCGTGGAACAGCGGGCCGGTCTACTGGGCACCGGACCTCGGAAAGCACGGTCTACCCGGCGGAGGGGCTGCGGTGTTGCCCGGTCCACCGGCCCTCGGCTCCCCTCCGGTCTACCGGCCGGGAAGGCTGGGGCTTGCCGGTCTTCCTCAGATGGTGGGGCTTCCCGGTCTACCCAACGGAAAGCGCGGCTCTGCCGGACTACCTGGGGAATGGCGTGGAACCCCTGGCCAGTCTACTCGGTTCCAGGCCCGTTGGGCTCCTCGCGTCCACGCACACCACGGCCTGCCTGCCTGCCTGCCGCCTTCCTGGCGCTCCTAAACAAAGGAACAGGCTCCTGCCCGGTCTACCTGGAAGGCAGGCCGCGGACGGCGACCCTGGTGCTTCCAAGTCTCCCTTTGAGGACAAACGGTTTCCCGGTCTACCATCCTTGGGCCCGCGAGGCGCCGGTCCACTCGTTGTGTGCCTGGAGCCGCTGTACGACGGGTTTACTCGCTGGGGGGGAGGCTTGGTCTTGCCGGTCTTCCTCAGAGATCGTGGGGCTTCCCGGTCTACCCGCCGGGAAGCGCGGCTCTGCCGGACTACCTGTGGGACGGAGTGGAACCGCTAGCCGGTCTGCTGGGCGCCGGACCTCGGAGAGCCCGGTCTACCCGCCTGAGGGCTGGCGGCGTTGCCCGGTCTCCCTGCCCTCGGCTCCCCTCCGGTCCACCCGGCTGGGGGGGCTTGCCGGTCTACTAGAGGGGGCGGGAGGCTTCCCGGTCTACCGGCTCGCGCCCCCGTTGGCGCCTCCAGGTCTACCCAGTCGTTGGACCTCGACGACATCGTCAAGGGTGGGGTTCGTGGCTACAGCTGCCGTAGAAGTCGGTGACTTTTTAGACCGCCGCTTAGCGGCAGAGCAGCAGGCAGGTGATGGATGGGACAGGTGAGGGCATGCGTGCGTGCGTCCGTCCTTGCAGGGACGGCAAGGGAGGAAAGTCTTGGCGTGCGTGCGTTCCTTTGCGGGAGGACTCGTTTGCGGGGGAGGGAGACAGAAGGGCACAAAATTTCTCTGTCACTCTAGCATACACTCAAACACAGCCTGTCCTTGTGTGCGGGGGAGACAGACAGGGACAGAGAGATGGACACAAAATATCCCTCCAACGCGCACACACGCACACCCAAGAAACCATTCCCGCCCCCCCCCATGTGCTGGCGTGTGGGGGAGACAGACCCAAAATAGATCACGGAGAGAGAGAAAGAGTGGGAGGCGGGCAGGCAGGCACACACACACGCATCTCCCTTTTCGCCCGCCCGGCCTAACGATCATGACAACAAGGAGGGATACGACGAGGACGACAAAGAAGAAGAAGAAGAAGAAGAAGAAGAAGAAGAAGAAGAAGAAGAAGAAGAAGAAGAAGAAGAAGAAGAAGAAGAAGAAGAAGAAGAAGGCTGCCCTGCCCTTACCATGCTGGCCACACGAGGGCGCTCCTAAAGCAAGGAACCGGCGCCTACCCGGTCTACCTGGGAGAAGGCAAGCAAGGAATGGTCGCCCTGCCCTGCGGCGGCCACACGGGGGCGCTTCTAAAGAGAGGGAGAGGGTGCCTAGCCGGCCTACCGGGGGGGGAGGGGTGCCTAGCCGGCCTACCGGGGGGGGGGGGAGTTGGCAGGCATGCAGGGCACAGCCCTCCTGCCTGCCTTGCATCCTGCCTGCCTGCTCCCCAGCGCTTCTGAACGAAGGGCCAGGTTCTTACCCGGTCTACCTGGGTGGGAGGCAGGCAGGCAGGCAAGCAAGCAAGGGACGCCCACCCTGCCTGCCTGCCTGCCTGCCTGCCTGCCTGCCTGCCTGCCTGCCTGCCAGGCAGGGAGGGGACGGCCACGGCGACGGAGGCAGGGCGGGCGGGACACGAAAGAACGGCGGCCGCACGCCAACGGGAGAGGCGACGCGGAGCCGGCCCTCTCGAACAAACGTACGCCCGACCGAACCAATGGCCCGCCCGCCAGACAGCCGACCGACCGACCCAATCAGCCGCCCCCCCCCCCCGATCGCTTCGCTGCCGCCGCTGAGAACGAGGCCCGAGGAGGAGGAGGGGAGGACGTCCCAGCTACCTCGCGGCGCGGACGGACGGCACGGGAGCGCCCGGCAGGAGAGCCGGCCCGCGGGGGCAGCCCTGTGTCTCCACAGACAGCCGCGCGGGCACGGAACCCTGACCGGCCGCCGCCCCGGCCGCCGCCGCCGTTCACCCCTCGCCGGCCGCCTCCAGGACGCACAAGCACTCACACACACACACAAGAAGCTCCACACGTTTGTTCTTAAAGGGCATAAAAATAGGCATATTATTTGAGTACAAGGTTGTGTTTATAGCTAATATTTCACTGATTCCCAACGTAAGTTACACAACAAAAAATGCAACATAACATATAACTGCAGGGGGGGACTTTTTTTACAGTATTAGGAGATGTAATGTATATCAATTTATAACATTATTATTATTTTGCTGCAGGTTAGCTGTGAGATAAATCAATTACAGTTATATATTAAAGGCCAAAGTCAGGCTCCCTGAGAACCGGGCAGTGCAGAGGGAAATAAAAATACAAAAGGACAGTATACATGATGTCCCAGACATGACAACCACACCATAAAGCTTCGCGCCAACCAGATATTCCTGTTCACTTCAGGCACTAAGGCGCTTAAATTATCATTAACCGTTCCCCATTGCTCCACCACCAGGACCTGGGGTCTGAGTCCATGTCTTCTCTGTCTTGGGGGGGGGGGAGAAGGGGCGACTCCTGGGCAAAAAGCTCCCCCCACTCCTCATCCAGCCGGTCCCGGACATGGACTTCCCAGCCTCCTGCTTGCTGCTGCCTCCTTGTGCTGATCCATGACAGGTGCTCTGTTTAGGGACTTACCAAAGGAATCCTGCAAAGGGAGATATTACTGGAGCCTGACATGCTTGTATGTTTGGTGGCATTTTATGCATTGTGACTTGCTATCCTTTTTATTGATTATAGCTTAGTAATTCTTTACTGTAATTGTTAAGTGTAAACTGTTCGATTATTATGTGCATATATTTAATTTTACTATTCTTTAGACTTCCTTCCCCCCCTTCGATAAGTATCTTATAATTTCATTACATCTCGTATTTTATTCGTTTATCTAATTAACCATATGCTGTTGAAGTTAATCAAACCCTGCCAGAGTCTTTAAAGATTTACAATTATCTCTTATATACACCAAATATTTACTCCAATTTTCAGAAAACTTCTGGTCTTCCTGATCTCGTATTCTCCCTGATAATCTAGCCGGTTCCGCATCATTTATCAGTTTAACCTGCCAGTCCGAAATAGTTGGTAATACATTTGTCTTCCAATTCTGGGCCAACATAATCCTTGCTTCCGTCATGGCATACAAAAACAAACTCTTATCCTTCTTTTTAACCTCCTGTCCCACTAATCTCAAAAGAATCTGGTTGAGCCGTTTTTGAGCCAGCGACGGGAAAGTGGATTATAAAGACGGAAGGTGGATCTATAAAGTACGATAGTAAGACTACTACCCCCTTCTTTGCTATATTCAGGAGGAGATTGTGCTATGTGATATAAGGGATTGTAATCAAAGAAAATCATAGTGTTTGGAGGGCTTGGGAAATTTTTTTGGAGGCTTTGGGGCGATTTTGAGGAGCGTGGCGAGTGGACTCTTTGACTCTGTCGGAGCCCCTTCACCTCCTCCTTCCTCTTGGTGGTGGAGAGAAGAAGAAAACAGCGATATACTCTCCCCAATTACAGACTTCTATAGGACTGATTTGGAGTGAAAATAAGAGAGAAGGAAAGTAAGAAAGAAGACAGAATATAAGCCCCTTTCTGGTCAAAGTGCTGGGGGCTGTGTTTCACCTCTTCTCCTTGCGATTACAACGTGCAGTTTGCAGGCTGCCTTATGGCAGCGCTTAGGGGGACTCTTTAAGGGCTGTGGCGAGTGGACTCTGTGACTCCTTCCTATTTAATTCCCTCCTTCACCTCCTCCTTCCTATTTAATTTTACTATTCTAATGGATTATTGAATACCTATTCAGTATTATTGAATATTGCTTTACTTGGTTTATTTTAAAGTTATGTTTTTATTCTGACTTTTTTTGGTATTGGATCACATTGTTATTAGGGGTGTGATATTTGTCAGAGAAGGGCCCATACTTAGCATGCAGAAGGTCCCAGGTTGTGTCTGGCAGCATCTCCAGGTAGAGCTGGGAACATGCCTGGTCTGGAATCCCGGGGGGTTGCTGCCAGCCAGTGTAGACAATACAGCTTCCTAGGCAACTTCAGAGACATCACCTTGCCAACAAAGGTCCGTATAGTTCAAGCTATGGTTTTCCCAGTAGTGATGTATGGAATTGAGAGCTGGACCATAAAGAAGGCTGATCGCTGAAGAATGGATGCTTTTGAATTCTGGTGCTGGAGGAGAGTCTTGAGAGTCCCATGGACTGCAAGAAGATCGAACTTCTCCATTCTGAAGGAAATCAGCCCTGAGTGCTCACTGGAAGGACAGATCCTGAAGCTGAGGCTCCGTCAAAATTAAGATATTGGGGGGGGGGAGGCACAAAAATTCAGCTTTCCAAAGATATTAAAGGAGCCCAAACACGTTTTTCATTCATGCAATAAGTGTTTCCCGCACGATCCAGAGACTCGAAGAATTGCTTTAGTTTCATGCTGCATTTGTTGTTTCTCAGCGTTCAAGCAGAGGTCTCTGTTGCTGCTGGGGAAAGGCAGTTCCCCAATCTTCTCTCCACCCCCAGCTAATGTGCCTGTTGCTATGTACGGAGTGGTACGTGGGGAAGGCTGTGAGAATGTTATCAGACTCTACTGAATAGGCCTCGTTGCAGTCGGTGACGAGCAACGCGCAATGGCCCCAGTGATCCGACTGACTGGTGCGATCCTGATGCTCTAACCTCGAAGGCTGATGGTGATGTTAAGGCTGGAAGGAAAAGGTTAAAACTGGGCACACACCTACTGAACCACCTTATAGCCCGCCCGCCCTCCCGCCCTCCCTCCCACCCTGCCTGCCTTCTGTGTATTTACTGGAAGGATGCGCCCCTTTATTCACCGGAGTTGGTGGTGGGCGCATGTATCCCCCCCATTCCAGGATCCCATCTCTTCCCACTTTCAGAGGAGCCATCAGAAATAAATACCTTCCTTATTAGAAGCCAAGGGCTCCCTGGGGCCCCATAATGTTCTCAGCAGATTTTGTTCGTCGCTGGCTTTTAGTTTTTAAAAAATGATTTTTACTAATAATCATACTGCTTTATTGTTTTTACAAACAGCTTTGAGGTTTTCTACAATCAATAATTAACAAATCTCCACAGAGTGGCGTCTCCTTTCATTTATGGAATGGAAATTTACTCTGCACGTGCTCAGGGACACTTTCATCATGGTGCTGGGAGGGACGCTCTGCAGAGTAGGAGCCAATTCCTGGGGCCGGTAAAATATTTGCGCCCCCCAGTAAAATATTTGAGGGGGCCGCCCGTCAAAAAAGGTTGCTGGTCATTCATTGCTGTTCAAATGGTGTGCGCGCGCCATGTCTTGTGATCGATTATGCGGGGCGGGACTTACCTGTCCCCATGAGTAGCCAAGGGAGGACAGAGGGCAGTTGCCCCCCTAAATCAAGAAAATTAAAAAAATGCTTAACTAACTGACCAGCTGATTCCGTCCGTCCCCCCAACATCAATCATGGCTACGCCCATGCCTGCCCCCCCCCCGCACCCTGGAAGGAGGCTGCTGGCACCACAAGATCACCTCTCCCTTCCTCTGTGCTCCACGGGGAGAAGAGGCACACTCACGTGGCCATTGCTCTCGCTGCGGTGTCCACTGAGACAGGCGGTCACTCGCTTGGAGAGGGAGGGGTTCTGTGCTGTTGGAGGAGGACTTGGAGCAAACTCCGCCCCCCCCCCCGAGGTTGGGAAATGAGTGGTTGTGTGTCTGCGAGAGAGTGCGGGCTCATGGTCCATGACTGACAAGGAAGGAAGAGGCTCAGCGAGAGAGCAGAGCTACTTGGCTGGGGAGCAGCGGATGGGGAGCCGCGGGGCTTTCTGAGCCAGCAGCCGAGGATGCCTCTCCGTGGAGGAAGGATGCTCTGGGGCTGTGCAGGGATGCTCCTCTGCCTGGCCGGGTTGCTTCTGCCTCGGAGCGCCGCCCTGCCTGGAGAAGAGCCGGCGCTACAGGAACACCTTGTCCAACACCATCCAGAACTTGGCGCAGCTGCGGGGCTTGGAGAACTTCACAGAAATGTGGGTGTCGCCCGGGGGCGGCTTTCTGTGGGTAGGTATGATGGGAACGAGATGGGTGGGGCTCTGCAACTCCTGCCTAACTCCTCCATGGGTTCCTGGTAGAAGAGCACAGCGGAAGTTGGGGTCAGTGGCATAGCGTGGGTTCTCAGCACCCGGGGCAAGGCAAGTAATTTGCACCCCCTAACCCGTGGATTTTAGCACTCGAGTCTCTTCCGCGCCCCCCCCCAGATGTTGCGCCAGGTCAGAAGGCCCCCTGCACCCCCCACGCTATGCCACTGCTCCCACCACAAGTCTTCAGGACAGCCATCCGAAGGCTGGCGCGGGGAGAAGGTCTCTCCGCCCCACCGCCAGGCTTCTGAGCAGCCTTCCCAAGGCTGGCGGCGGGAGGAGGTCTCTCCGCCCCACCGCCAGCCTTCGGAGGATGTCCGAGGACAGTGGGGTTCCTGCTTCCTCGAGGAGGGCCAGCCAAACGCGCCCCCCAAATGTTGCGGCCGGTGCGGCCGGCACCCCTGGCACCCCCCACGCTACGCCACTGGTTGGGGCGCCTTTGCCTCCAGAGAATTTGGACCTCTGACTGACACATTTCTTGCAAAGCAAGCTGGGGAAAAACATCTCTAGGATCACAGGGAGCCGGAAGAGGTTTAAGGAATCTTCCTAAAAGTGAGAGAATGCAAATCTAGCATCTAAGGGGGGTCTTCTATTTTAAAAAACAGAGATGTACACACACGCCCTAAATAAACGTCTATATAATAGGGTTGTGGGCAAGTGTATGCACATATCTTGATCCAGTGCATGCTCTTACAGCACAAAGATGAGTTTGAATAAGCCTCTACCGGATGATGACCCACCCCCATGTGAAATCTTTAAGGGGTGGAGAACCCAGAACCAGAAGCCAGAAGCAAGGCTGGGGCTTCCAGCTCTACCTCGAGGACAGACCAGTTCCCGGCCATCCTGCCTGCCTGCCTGCTCACCGCAAGTCTGGGGCTTCATGCTCCACCTCGGAGGAGAAACGGCTTCCCGGTCTACCCTCCTCGGGGCCGGGAATCACCGGTCCACAAGGCGGGGGGGAGGCCTGGAGCCGCTGCCCGGTCTACTCGCCGGCGGAGGGGGGGAGGCTGTCTTGCCAGTCTACCTGCAGGAAAGCGCAGCTCTGCCGGGCTACCTGGCGTACGGCGCGGAACCGCTGGACGTTCTACTGGGCGCCGGACCTCGGGAAGCACGGTCTACCCGCCGGAGTGACAGGCGGTGGTACCTGCTCTCGCGGCCATCGGCTCCTCTCCGGTCTACCTGCCGTGAAGCCTCTGGCTCGCCGGTCTTCGTCAGAGATCGCGGTGCTTTACGGTCCCCCCACAGGAAAGCGCGGCTCTGCCGGTCTACCTGGCGCACGGCGTGGAACCTCTTCCCGGTCTACTCGGTTCCAGGCCCGGTGGGCTCCTCGCGTCCACGCACACCACGGCCGGCCTGCCGCATGTCCAGCGCTCCTAAACGAAGGAACAGGCTTCTGCCCAGTCTACCTGGAAGGCAGCGGACGGCCACCCTGCCTGCCTGCCTGCTGCCTTCCTGCCTGCCTACCTGCCTACCTGCCTGCTCACATGCCGCATGTCCGGCGCTCCTAAACAAAGGAACAGGCTCCTTCCCGGTCTACCTGGAAGGCAGGCAGGGGACGGCCACCATGCATGCCTGCCTGCCTGCGTGCCTGCAAGCCGCAGGGTTTGGGGCTTCCCGGTCCACCTCGGTGGAAACACGTCTTCCCGGTCAACCCTCCTTGGGGCCGGGAGGCGCCGGTCCACTAGCCGGAGTGTCTGGAACCGCTGCCCGGTCTACTTGCCGGCGGAGGGGGGGAGGCTGTCTTGCAGTCTACCTGCAAGAAAGCGCGGGTCTGCCGAACTAGTGGCTTAAGGCGCGGAACCGCTGGCCGGTCTACTGGGCACCGGACCTCTGGAAGCACGGTCTGCCCGCCGGAGGGGATGGCGGCGTTGCCCGGTTTTCCGGAACTCGTCTCCACTCCGGCCTACCGGCCCGGAAAGCTTGGTCTTGACGGTCTTCCTCAGTGATCGGGGGGGATCTCCCGGTCTACCGACAGGAAAGAGCAGCTCTGCCGGGCTACTTGGCGTACGGCGAAGGACCGCTGGCCGGTCAACTCGGTTTCAGGCACGGTGTGCTCCTCGCGTCCACGCCCTGCGTGCATGCCTGCCTCCCTGCCGCTGGCCAGCGCTCCTAAACAAAGGAACAGGCTCTTCCCGGTCTACCTGGAAGGCAGGGAGCGGACGGACACCCTGCCTGCCTGCCTGCCTGCCTGCCTGCCTGCCGCCTGACCAGCGCTCCTAAACAAGGGAACAGGCTCTTGCCCGGTCTACCTGGAAGGCAGGCAGCGGACGGCGACCCTGCCTGTTCGCCAGAAGGTCTGGTTCTGCCAAGTCTCCCTTGGAGGACAAACGGTTTCCCGGTCTACCATCCTTGGGCCCGCGAGGCGCCGGTCCACTCTTTGGTGTGCCTGGAGCCGCTGTATGACGGGTCTACTCGCTGTGGGGGAGGCTTGATCTTGCCGGTCTTCTTCAGAGATCGTGAGGCTTCCCGGTCTACCCGCCGGGGAGCGCGGCTCTGCCGGACTACCTGGGGGACGGAGTGGAACCGCTGGCCGGTCTACTGGGCGCCGGACCTCGGAGAGCCCGGTCTACCCGCCTGAGGGCTGGCGGCGTTGCCCGGTCTCCCTGCCCTCGGCTCCCCTCCGGTCCACCCGGCTGGAGGGGCTTGCCGGTCTACTAGAGTGGGGCGGAATGCTTCCCGGTCTACGGGCTCGCGCCCCCATTGGCGCCTCCAGGTCTACCCAGTCGTTGGACCTCGACGACATCGTCAAGGGTGGGGTTCGTGGCTACAGCTGCCGTAGAAGTCGGTGACTTTTTAGACCGCTGCTTAGCGGCAGAGCAGCAGGCAGGTGATGGATGGGACAGGTGAGGGCATGCATGCGTGCGTCCGTCCTTGCAGGGACGGCAAGGGAGGAAAGTCTTGATGTGCGTGCGTTCCTTTGCGGGAGGACTCGTTTGCGGGGGAGGGAGACAGAAGGGCACAAAATTTCTCTGTCACTCTAGCATACACTCAAACACAGCCTGTCCTTGTGTGCGGGGGAGACAGACAGGGACAGAGAGATGGACACAAAATATCCCTCCAACGCGCACACACGCACACCCAATAAACCATTCCCGCCCCCCCCCATGTGCTGGCGTGTGGGGGAGACAGACCCAAAATAGATCACGGAGAGAGAGAAAGAGTGGGAGGCGGGCAGGCAGGCACACACACACGCATCTCCCTTTTCGCCCGCCCGCCCTAACGATCATGACAACAAGAGGGATACGACGACGACGACGACGACGAAGAAAACGGCTGCCCTGCCCTTACCATGATGGCCACACGAGGGCGCTCCTAAAGCAAGGAACCGGCGCCTACCCGGTCTACCTGGGAGAAGGCAGGCAAGGAATGGCCGCCCTGCCCTGCGGCGGCCACATGGGGGCGCTTGTAAAGCGAGGGAGGGGTGCCTAGCCGGCCTAACGGGGGGGTGGGGAGCAGGCAGACAGGCAGGGCACAGCCCTCCTGCGTTCCTTCCATCCTGCCTGCCTGATCCCCAGCGCTTCTGAACGAAGGGCCAGGTTCTTACCCGGTCTACCTGGGTGGGAGGCAGGCAGGCAGGCAAGCAAGCAAGGGACGCCCACCCTGCCTGCCAGCCTGCCTGCCAGGCAGGGAGGGGACGGCCACGGCGACGGAGGCAGGGCGTGCGGGACACGAAAGAACGGCGGCCGCACGCCAACGGGAGAGGCGACGCGGAGCCGGCCCTCTCGAACAAACGTACGCCCGACCGAACCAACGGCCCGCCCGCCAGCCAGCCGACCGACCGACCCAATCAGCCGCCCCCCTGATCGCTTCGCTGCCGCCGGGGAGAACGAGGCCCGAGGAGGAGGCCCGAGAATGAGGCCCGAGGAGAACGAGGCTCGAGGAGGAGGAGGAGAGGACGTCCCGGCTACCTCGCGGCGCGGACGGACTGCACGGGAGCCGGCCCGCGCAGGCAGCCCTGTATCTCCAAAGACAGCCGCGCGGGCACGGAACCCTGACCGGCCGCCGCTGTCGTTCACCCCTCGCCGGCCACCTCCGGGAGGCACAAGCACTCACACACACAAGAAGCTCCACACGTTTGTTCTTAAAGGGCATAAAAATAGGCATATTATTTGAATACAAGGTTGTGTTTATATCTAATATTTCACTGATTCCCAACATAAGTTACACAACAAAAAATGCAACATAACATATAACTGCATTGTGACTTGCTATCTTTTTTATTGATTATAGCTTAGTAATTCTTTACTGTAATTGTTAAGTGTAAACTGTTCGATTATTATGCGCATATATTTAATTTTACTATTCTTTTTTTAAAAAATTATATTTTTATTGATTTTCGACCAGAATACATTTATGTACATTTGTTATACAAATAGATCTCATATACAGTGGTGCCCCGCAAGACGAACGCCTCGCGAGACGAAAAACTCGCAAAACGAAAGGTAGACCGGGGCCACCAGCAACCTCTCCCCTTCACCAGCCAGTGGCTAGACCCACACAGGACAAAGCTTGCCCTTTGCCGGCCTTTGCATCCTCCGCCAGCCACTCTTGTCTCGCTTCCGTCAGTCACGCAGAAGCAAGAGGGCAGGCGCCGGAACGGTCTACTGCCACCCCAGCGCCGCCCCACTTGAGAGGACCATGCTGCTGGAGGAAAAGAATGGACCCCTAGACACTAGATCGCTGATAAAGAGCAGGCTGCTTCTGGAAGAAAATGGGAGCATCCAACATCATGCTGGCTGAGTCAAAATAGATGTAACCATTAGGAGTTCAGCGGGACTCCTAAACCAAGGGACAGGCTCCTGCCTGGTCTACCTGGGGGAAGGCAGGCAGGCAGGAAGGCAGGCAGGCAGGGGACAACCATCCTGCCTGCCTGCCTGCCTGCCTGCCTGCCTGCCTGCCTGCCTGCCTGCCTGCCGCTTGGCACTCCTAAACCAAGGGACAGGCTCCTGCCCGGTCTGCCTGGGGGAAGGGAACACAAGCAGGCACTCCGGGTATCGGTGGCGCCCAGGGCATGGTGGAGGCTGGGTGCGCAGCTGGGCACCGACCCGGGGAAATATACTTCATTTGAAGGGAGGGGAAGCATTGCTTAGCCGTTAGAGCACCCCTTGGACCTGGCGCCCCCCCCCCCGACCTCCCCTCAGGCTGGTACATGAGCTCCTTGGAGCAGCGAGCCAAGCCGCCTGCCGTCCCTGCCCGACTCCTCTCCCCGACCCCGAGTGTCGTGGCCTCAGGTTGTGAGCTCCGCGCCTGGGTACAGCATGGCCGAGACAGGTAAGCTTGGGGCAATGGAGTTCAGAAATCCAACAGGCCCAGAGCCCCCTACTTGGCCTTTTCCCCGGTGTGGTGGAGGAAATGCCCCCTGGCCCGGTTCTCATAGTTCCGTATCAATATCACTTAATACGTTTCTAAACTGCAGTACGTATCGTATCATATAATTTCTATTGATTGATTTCTAGACTACCGACCCGCCTGCTGGGGTTGGCGTGAAGAAATACCATCCTGATCATTCTTATCATGACATTTACTGGTGCCCTGCTTCCCATCCCCTTTTGGGGACTGATAAAAACGAGAGCGACTGAGACCAGATGGCAATCCGCAATCCACGCAGAGTCAGACTAGATGACCCCCCCAGACCCTCACCCTTCCCCTGCAGGACTCAACGGGAGCTTCACATTGGAGCTGAGCCATGGCGAAGCTCCGCCTCGTCCTCTGGCGCCTGGCGCCCCCTGCTGGCCTCCACCAGAAGAGTCCCGTGCGCTTTCCAGGTGGGTCTGGAGCTCCTCGCTCTCGCCGGCCGGCTCCTTCACCGGAGCATGTCAAGAGCGCTGTCTCCCCCTCTACAGGTGACCTTTTCCTCGGTGGTGAGCGTGGCGCTGGACGATGTGCAGTTCAGGAACTGTGGCCCCCAAAGTAAGGCTTTCTTTTCCGCCTCCCCCAAACCCAGCCAACCAGATAGACTGCCTCTGGGCTTGGAGGTTCCCCTTTCACCATCCCAACATTTCCAGGTCCCCGGAGCTGCGCCCCAGACGAGCGCCCATGCCTACCAAGCAGCTGCGTCACCCCTGCCCGCCATTGTGATGGCACCAAGGACTGTGGCGATGGCGGCGACAAACAGGGTTGCAGTGAGCATTCGAGGCCAGGGGAGGTGTGGGCACCACTGGAAGGGGGGAGGGCAGAAAAGGCACCCCTGGGACCCACCCACCTGCCTTTCTCCCCCAGAGACCTTCCTCTCATGCTTCTTTGAGGAGGGCTGGTGCAGTTGGGCGGCGGATGCCAACCAGAACCTTTCCTGGGCGAGAAACTGCAGCTCCCAGGCGCCACCGTCCCCAGCCCGCCCCACCCGCGACCAGACCACCAACACGCCGGAAGGTGGGTGCTGGTTGTTAATATGTAGAGGATGTCAGCAAGGCTGAACCTTTCCGTAAAGAAACTATTTGAATCAAGTCTTACCAATTTGGGGCATGTGCAGAGTTCGGCACTGGGTGCTTTCTCTCTCCAGTTGGTAGACATGACAGCTGACAGCCTTCAGTTCTCCACTGGGTAGACTGAAGAGCTTTGTGATCTACCTGAAGGGGATCAACAACCCAGTCTACCCAGAGCCAAAGGCTGCCTGGTATGATGTTCTGAACTGCAAATCCAAAGGAGGTCTTGTGGGAGTGGTTGGGTGCAGGCGTACCACAGATGGAAGTCAAACTCCAAAGTGATCAGTTCTAGTACTTTATTAAAAGCTTTATTACAGCAAATCAGTCTGCCAGGCCTCCCACCCTTTAGAGTTGCAGGACAGACACCTCAGCAAGGAGTTGGCTTGTCCGCACCCAAGCAAACTTTCATACATCTGTATACACAAAGCAGCATTCTTCACTTCGGCCAGGACTTCCCATCACTCCACTTGACCAGATGAGGGCATAGGTGGCAAATACCAAAGTCTTATAGCTAGCTCCTCTTTCTGGACTCCATGCACCCGAAGCCCCCAGTTAAGGATAGCATCAAAACAAGCCAATTAGCTTATACGAGCTCATCACTACAACAACTACCTATTAATTGTGGGGTTATCTTGACTACCAAAATGGTGTTTGCAGAGCTTCCAGAACAGTTCACCTTTGGTTCAACACAACCCACCTCTTCCAGATAACCCTAACAATCTACACGCCCAATCTTCCGCAAGTTCCTCGGGGTCTAGAAGGAGTGGAGTTATGCGGTGAATCTGTTACTCGGCTTGCAAGAAAAACCCACAACAGCAATGCAAAAATATGCAATGAAGCAATCTCATAGTTATAATTGTAACAAAAAACACCAGTAAGTGGTGCCACCCCCTGCAAGTCCTTGGAAGCACCCCTGGACCATGGTCCTCCACGATTCATGTTCCAGTCAGGCTACCTTGGCACAATCTTGATATAAAGCATGCACCATCTTATTTAGCTAGACTTATCTGAAATATATGTTCTAATACACAAATCATTTTTATTTAACAGCTTGAAATATCACAAAAAGCCTCCATGTCCGTGTTCTGGTCATTTGCATGTAGATCCAACATTATATGAGTCACCGGTTGCTGCCAAACAATAAGTCCAGTCATGGCAGAAACTTCTGCTGCCCCAGTGAGAATTCATGACCGCCAAGCTCCAGATCCACGTGAAGTACAGGAACATTCTGGCACAGGTATGGATACAGCCAGCAGAGGAAACGTAGGACCAATCCCAATATCCACTCCAGTGGCAGCCTATTAATGAACAAACAAATATTGGTTAGGTGCTCAGAGAATAACTTGCACCTAAATATTAGTAAGACAAAGGAGATGCTGTTGGACTTCCGGAGGAAGAGAGGGGAACCAGCCCCAATGTATATCTAGGGGGGGTGCTGTGTGGAGAGAGTCCCCTGCTTTAAATTCCTGGGAGTTTACCTTAGTGAGGACCTCACTTGGAAAATCTTCTACCCTCGGGCAGGAGATATAGAAGTATAATCAGTCATACCAACAGGCTAAAAAATAGCTTCTATCTGTGGGCTGTTAGGCTGTTGAATGGAAAATAACATAGCAAAATTGACTTGCGAGGTGGTGTGTTGTTCGATAAGCACACAGAGTGCAGCAAGATTGTTTGGGGGAGGAGGCTTGTTTAATTTCATTGTACACAGGTTATATAATGACAATAAAGGTATTATTACTCTGGGCACATCATCGCCTTGTCCAAGCTGGGCTCAGAACTTCAGTGGTGTGCAGGTGAGCTTCTCCCAGCCTGGCAGGAAAATTATTGCAGAGCATGGAGGATCAGATTTACTTCTCATTTCACACACACACACCCCAAGTACTTGCACTCATTCCAGGGCTCACCCAGATCTTGGGGTTATTGTACCATAAGTGCCAATAGGCATCCAAAGCCCCAATTCAGTGGGGACCACAGCAGGAGCTGTACCTATCAATCCTTCTCTCAAGACACAGAACCTTCTGAGGCTCATGTAGACAACTGTGCAGCAGGCTACACTTTCCACACTCAAAGAACTGGAGGAGCACCCATCACCCCCTTAGCTTTTCCACAGGGGATCCCTTTCCAGTCTTCCAGTTGTTAGACAGCTGTAATGCATCTTCCAGAATGGGAGCCCACCCCTTCAGGGTTTTGGATGACCCAGGCAGAATTTGGATTTGCTGTTCCAGTAATCCTGAATTTCAGGAGCTTTGACTAGATGATTCCTGGTCTCTTACAACTCTACTATTCTATAATCCATTCATGCATTTTGTGGTTCCAATGCATGATACCCGCTGCTAGGAAAAACAGCAGCTCCTTTGAAGAGCTGAGTATCCAACCTCACAGCCCTCACGTAGTGGTGGAACATCTGGCACTATGTGGGCTTACCATCAATACCAGAAGTTCCTAATGGTCTCCCTGGAGAACGTCCCCAAAAGAAAGTGGTGGTCAATGCTAAAATGGCACTAAAGAGGTCAGGCAAATGGAAATAGCTTAGGATCCCATTCACCACTGAGAGAAGAATGGCAATCCAACCCCTTGAGAGGCTGCAAGGGAAATCTTGAGGAAGGGTTCCCTGAAACCCCAACACAGGGTGTTCAGACTACAGACTGTGGTCCTACCCTACTTTTACAACCAGCTGTCGTTAGAGTTGGAGGGGTGCAAATGCTTACCTGCATGGACCACTGCTCAAGGGCAAGTAGAACCTGGCTTGGTCTTCCGGCATCCAGACTTGTGGCGTAGTTTCACAACAAGGTAAATGATGGAGGTCCCTGTTTGCAATGGCTGAGATGGAGCATACGGAGCCTGCATAGAGAACACCTTCATAAATTGCCTTTAAGCAGGTTGGCAAGCAGTCCTTAGCTGGGAACTTCCTGGCAAAGGAACTGGAGGTAATGGAACGTCACTTCAGAAACAGAGGAAGCTTCCTGCATACAACAGGGGCCCTGAGTGAAAGATGGATTGATGAAGCAGGGGAGCACATTGATGGTGGGGGTTAGAAGAAGAATAAAAAACACCAAACCAAGAGGCATGGTTGCACGTGTTTTCTGTCAGGAAGGGATTACTTTAATTCCATAAAACTCTGGATAATTGTGCTCCCAATATGAAAACGTCTAGCCAGAGGCAGAAGACTTGACAGACTCTGCAGAGGTGGATGCCATATATCTGAGACCCTGAACCAATACAAGGGTGTTACAGTAGTCTACAGACACTGTGCAACAGAAACTGCAAGTTACATGTAACTTCAGTAAGAGTGCCATGGAGTGAGCATAAAAGAACTGTTGCCTTTAGGAATAATAGGAAAGAAATATCTCCAGGCTCCATCACCATGGGTTGTGATCGGAGGGCTGTATGCTGTATGCTTACAGCATTGTCAGATAGAAGAGAGCAGGATTAAAAACTAGTGCTACAAAACACACCATAATACAAAATAAACGAGTCACCCCCCCCAAACAATTTTCCCCCAAAAAATAAATAAATAGCCTAATGCCTTGTCCTGCCTCAGCCGGCACCTAGCAGTTGACTTAGAACTGGTGCAGACCATAGGAATCTGACTGTTTAATTAAAACAAAGCATCGCGAAGGCCAGCGGCGGGTGTTGATGGGATCTGATTTCTGCCCAGTGCTCTGAATGTCAAAGTGAAAAAATTCAATGAAGCGCGGGTAAACGGCGGGAGTAACTATGACTCTCTTGACCCAGCATGACTGGGTCTATGGCTGCACAAAGTTCCTGTCGGGCAGGGACTATCGCAACTCCATACGGATGCGCATTAATGCGCTTCTGACCAGGTCCCGCTTGGCTAGGGGACGGAGAGCTGACCGGCTATGTCGTGGCGGGTGCCAGGCGCCCGAAACTCTGAACCACGTCCTCCAGGTCTGCTACAGGTCTCATGCGGCTAGGGTCCGCCGGCATGATGCTGTAGTGAAATATATCGCTAAAGGACTTCGGAGGCAGGGGTATCACGTGGATTTAGAGCCTCACTTTCGAACATCAGAAGGTTTGAGGAAACCCGACATAGTAGCGAGTATTGGACGAACCGCATTGATAGTCGATGCCCAGGTGTTGGGCGAGCAGGCGGACCTGCGGAGGGCCCATGCCCAAAAAGTCCAGTATTACGCGGGGAACACCAGTCTCCTGGAGTTGGTAAAAGAGCGCTACCAAGTGGAAGACCTGAGCACCACATCTGCAATGCTCTCCTGCAGGGGTGTGTGGAGTGACCGCTCGGCAGAGGACCTGCTAGCCCTTGGTATTGTCCGGAAACAAGATCTTAGGGTCCTCTCGTCTCGGGTGTTGATTGGTGGCCTGTATGCGCACACGGTCTTTAACAGGACTACGGCTACCCTCGGTACTGGTTTTTGAGCACCCAGGAAATTGCCCAGGCCGGCACGGGTCTGCTAGAAAAGAAAATCCGTACTTCTGCGGTTAAACAGAAGCAATGTCTGAGGGGCGTGGAGCCCAGATGATGATTAAAAAAAATTAAAAAAAAATTTAAAAATGGCAGCTGCTGATCTGTGATGTTCTACTGATCGATCTTTGGTGGTCTTTTCCACGTGCCTATCCCTACCTCCTCGTGGTGAGAGTCAGGCAACGTCTTTAGGCGGCTAACAGGGAAGGCTTATCTGAACCTCTGGGTCCGTGCCAGAGAGGGTCAGTTTACCCTCACCCAGATCCCTAGAGGATATGAATCATTGCAATGCAAAGAGAGGTGGCGGGTCATCGGACCGTACCACCCGGGTGAGGAGCAGCTCCCGTGCTGCTTGGCCTGGTGTAGTTCCTGCGATGGAACAACCAGTTTTCGTATGTGAACACTCAGATTGCGAGAGAGCCTTTAACACCAAGAGTGGACGTGGTGTCCATCACCGACGAGCCCACCCAGACTGGTATGATGCACAACAAAACACGCATCAGGTGAAAAGGAGATGGACCCCCGAGGAAACAGCACTGCTGGCTAAAGAGGAGGCGCAACTCCTAACCTTGGGGACACGCCATATGAACCTAGGCCTGATGGAGAAATTTCCAGAGAGAACAGCTGAGGCAATAAAAGCCCATAGGCGCCAGCAGGCCTACCAGGAATTGGTTGCAACGTATATCCAGGAACAGCTAGAGGTGGTAGACGGACCAGCCCCTCAACCTGTGGTGGAAGCTTCGAATACCCAGTGGCGTGACAGGCTGATACAACACCTGCAGCAGCTCCCCAGAATGCCAACCACCTCGGAACACCTCGTGCGATTGGAAAGGCTGAGTCCCACCATCGGGTCGAGGATGCTCACCGACGTGTATGAAGAGCTGTCCCTGGTTGTGTGGGGCACGCAAGGTATGCAACCCTGGAGGGCGCAGAGAGGGGAACGAAGTAGCCAAGAACAACAGACATCCAATAGGCGGAAGAGGCGAGAGCAATATGCCAAATTCCAACATCTATGGCATAAGAGTCCCACTAAATGTATTAAGTGGGCTCTTGATAAGAACAGGGACATGCCAATAGAAAATGACGCGAGCCTCTTTCCGTATGGGGAAAAGCTAATGACCAGGGCTCCGGACTGCTCACCTGGCCCTGGCCCCAGGAGAGATGTTATAACATCCTTATGGGAACCCATGAAGGCTGCTGAGATTAAGAGAGCCATATCATCCGTCTCAACGGCACCAGGACCTGACGGAATGACTGTGGAACAGGTGAAGAAGCTGCCTCTAGGTGCGCTGGAGCGGCTCTTCAACCTAATAATGGTATGTGGGAAATGCCCCCAGTCGTTGCTGGGGGCTCGAACAACACTGATTCCCAAAAAAGATCATGCCCAAGATCCGGGGGACTTCCGCCCTATAACTGTGTCCCCAGTATTGACCAGAGTCTTCCATAAGGTCCTGGCTGCGTGGTTGACTCGGGAAGTCGACCTAGACCCAAGACAACGGGCCTTCCAGCAGTTCGATGGGTGTTCCTAAAACATCTTCCTCCTGGATATGGTACTCCGGAACCACAAGCAGCGGTCGAAACCGTTGTACTTGACATCCCTGGCGAAAGCGTTCAACTCTGTGGCCCATAATACCATCAAGGAAACCCTTCAGATGATGGGGATCCCCAACCCAAAGACACACTATATAAGTGATGTCTATGACCGGAGTACCACCGTACCTTCGTGCGGTGGTGCGACCTCCCAGGAATTTCACCCCAGGTGTGGGGTGAAGCAGGGTGGCCCCATGTCACCCTGCATATTTAATATGATCATGGACCGTCTCCTTCGGAAGATACCGAAGGAGGTAGGGGCCGACCTGGGAGAAGGCGTGACAGTGAACAGCGTAGCCTTTGCAGACGACCTGGTGTTTGTGGCGTCTACACCAGTAGGGCTACAAACTACCATCGACATAGTGGGTAGACATCTAGCACTATGTGGCCTCACTGTAAACTCTGGGAAGAGCTTGACAGTATCATTGGAAGTCGTCCCCAAGGAGAAGAAAACGGTGGTGAACCTGCGGCAGGTAGTCACCTGTAACAGCAAACCGTTGCAAGCTCTCAAGCGGTCGGACCACTGGCACTACGTGGGCGTGCCCTTCAAGCCAGAAGGACGCATGGCAATTCAGCCTCTGGACCATCTAAAGGAGCTTCTGGACACCATTGGCAAAGCTCCCTTGAAGCCTCAGCAATGGATGTTTGGCTTTCGTGCCATCGCTATACCATCAGCTCTCTATGGGCTCAACCACAGTGGGACTGCTCAACAGAGTGGACCGCTGTGTGAGGACGGCAGTGAGAAAGTGGCTAGGTCTCCCGGATAGTACGCCTGTTGTGTACTTCCACACTAAGGTCAGTGACGGAGGCCTAGGAATTCCGGCGATGCACTGGATGATGCCACGACTTCGTAGGGATCAGCTCCTATGACTGCCACTGGTAAGGATGGAGCAGTCTACATCTGGGACCTTTCTGAGGTGGGAGCTCTCTGTTAGAGGGGCGGCTACTAGAGAAGGGAAATTGCCTGTTTACAGCTCAGGCACAAAAACGCCGATGGGCCAGTCTCCTCTACCAATCAGTGGGTGGTTGTGCATTGAAGGAGTCTGGGAAAACCCGTAGCCAGCACAACTGGGTGCACTAAGTTCCTGTCGGGCAAGGACTATCGTAATTCCATTCAGATGCACATCAATGTGCTTCCGACCAGGTCCCGCTTGGCCAGGGGACAGAGAGCTGACCGGCTAGATCGCGGCGGGTGCCAGATGCCCGAAACTCTGAACCACGTTCTCCAAGTCTGCTACAGGTCTCATACAGCGGCCTGTCTCTCCTGGATCAAGGAATGGTGTACACTACAAAACACAGACCTTCTAGACCTGGAAGGACATTACAACCGTTATGGCTGGCATGCCTGCTTAAGGTTATGATAAAGTTAAGATCCACAAAAAATTAATAATCATATTATAAGGAAACCTTTCTATATGGTTTGGGAAAATACAAAGATTTGCTTGAACCTAAAACTCTGTGGTGGATATCTCCCCTTGAAGCACTAGCAGTGAAGAAGAAAAAATATGGAAGGAAGAGGAATGAAAAGGCTCTGAAGAAATGAGAGAACATCTGTCAGGTTGGTTACAATATCACCAACTTTACGAGGTATTTAAACTAGAGAAATGGTTTTGCGATGGAACCCTCTACATTGGAAAAAGAACTGATCAACTCTAAAGTGAAAATCCTCTCCAATCTGTAATCCTCTAAAATCTGTAATGGTCAAGTGGGCTCAAGATTTTGGCTATAGTATCCCAATGAATGCCTGGGAAAATCTATGAAGTTCACCGCATGCTACACCTTGAAAGAAAATTTTATGTAGATGCAATTCTGCTGGTACGTAACACCCCTAAAATTATTCAAAATGTATAAGAACATTTCAAGTAAATGCTGGAGATGTGGGGAAGCGGAAGGCTCAATGTTACATATGTGGTGGACCTGTAAGAAAATAAAGGAATTTTGCAATGTAATTTATAATGAGCTCAAAAGAATTATGATGGCATTCTTCATTTTAAAAAATGGAGGCTTTCCTCCTGGGGATATTAGGCCCAGACATACCTGTGGACGAACAGGTGGACCTGCAGAGGGCTCATGCTCAGAAAGTCCACTACTACGCCGGCAACACTAGTCTCCTGGAGTTGGTTAAAGAGCGCTACCAAGTGATAAAAAAGAGAGGAGGCTTCACACTCCCTGATCTAGAGTTAAGTCATGCAGCTGCAGCACTACTGTGGATGAAAGACTGGATAACATTAAGGGATTTTGATGTATTAGATTTGGAGGGATATGATAATCGGTATGGGTGGCATGCCTATTTATTATATGAGAAGGTAAAGGTCCACAGGGGCTTCCTGAATCATTTAATAAGGAAATAATTATATAAGATCTGGTCAAAATATAAAGGAATACTAGAACCCAAGAACCCCCTGTGGACCTCACCTACAGAAGCACAGGCAGTTAAGAAAAAGAATATGGAAGGGGAATGGGCCACATACCGATTATTATTAGAAGGACAACAGGATGGACCTATACTGAAAAAATATGAAGAAATTAAAGGGCATTTGACAAACTGGCTGCAATATTTTCAAATACATCAAAGATTAACCATTGATAAAAAAGTAGGGCTTGCAAAAGAAACATCAGAATTTGAAAAAGAATTGATACAAAGTAAAGGAAAATATATCTCACGGGTATACGACCTCCTATTGGAATGGGAGGTAAAGGAAGAACAAGTGAAAGCCAAAATGGTGAGATGGACACAAGAGTTGGGTTATAATATTTATGGAACAATGGGAAAAATTACGGTGGGAAGACATAAAATTCATGGCCTGCTACAGTCTCATGAAAAACAAAATTAAGATGAGGTATAGATGGCATCAAACTCCAGAAAAACTTGCTAAAATGTATAAGAACAGATCACCTTTATGTTGGAGGTGTAATAAAGAAATTGGGTCTTATTTGCATATGTGGTGGAAAGGTACAGATATTTATGTTTTTTTGGAATAATATATATGAAGAAATTTAAGAATTATTTAAATTAACATTAAATTAACATTCAAAAAGGGGCCAGAAATATTTTTATTAAGCATTTTGCCAAAAGAAATAGGGAAATAAAAAAAGAACATTGTTCATGTACGGAATAATGATGGTCAGAATTTTAGTAGCAAGAAATTGGAAAGACACAATAATACCCAACACGGAAGACTGGCAAATCCTAATGGTAGAATAGCTGCAGGTAGCGAAAGCAACAGGAAGAGTAAGAGGCCAACCAAAACAAAAAGTCTATAAGGATTGTGGAATCTTTAAAGAATATTAAGAAAACTATGGAATAAAAGGAAACATCTTGGCTGAATTAGACTGATCCCTGCATTGTATAAATCTAAGTTCATAGGGAGGTAAAAAGAAATTATATAAGAAATATGTAACTGTGCGGTATAAAGTAATGGATAGATAAAGTACAGTGAGATTAACTGGAAGCCAGCTTTCAATTTCTTCTCTGTAACTTTTATAATTGTGTTCAGTATCAGGAGTATATAAGTTGATAATAATATTAATCTTCTTGTATCTTATAATGTGTAGTTTGATTTTTCTGTTATTTGTTTGTTTGTTTGTGTTTGTTTACTTGTATGTACATCTGTTTTTTCATAAAGGTATTTATTTAAAATTAATAAAGATATATTTAAAATAAAAAATAAGTGTGCTACTAAGTGGAAGACCTGAGAACCACATCTGCAACACTCTCCTGCAGAGGGGTGTGGAGTGATCGCTTGGCAGAGGACCTGTTAGCCTGGGGTATTGCCTGGAAGCAAGACCTTAAGGTTCTCTCATCATGAGTGGTGATTGGAGGCATTTATGCTCATTCCATCTTTAACAAAACAGCCGCCTCCCTCGGTGCTGGGATGTGAGCGCCCAGAAAATTCCCCAGGTATAGCATGGGACTGCTAGAAAATAATCCATACCTCTGTGGATAAAGAGATGCAACGTCTGAGGGGCGTGGTGCCCCGATGATGACAAAAAAGAGCCAAATTCCTCATCTAGTGACACGCATGAATGGATGAACGAGATTCCCACTGTCCCCACCTATCTAGTGAAACCACAGTCAAGGGAATGGGCTTGGCGGAATCAGCAGGGAAAGACATGAGGTGTGGACTAAGTGGGAGGCCCGCCTGTTTTTCACTTACCCAGTGAGGGGGGGTGCTGCCTAGTGGCCCACTTTTGGTAAACTTCGAGGGGAAGCACAGCCAGAAGGAAACCGGGCACTCCCCTCTTGGTATTATAAATACTTGTTGCACATAGTCAGTGAGCAGGTGGGCTTCGACAGCGATCCATTTCCCGGTCAGCAAGGGGTCTGGGGTGCCCTCTCTGTAGACAATTTGCAAACCCTTGGAATTATAACTAAAATGGGTATCAAGGTCATATCACCCCTAGTTGTGATTGGAGGCATTTAATCTTTGACGCCTCCCTTTCTATGGAGCCGCAGGTTTCAGCTACAAGGCAGCCAAGTAGGGCCATGTTGCCCCACCCACCCGCCTGCCCGCCCGCCCGCGCAGCCGGGAGCCCGGCCAATGGACGCAGCACTTGATGGGCACGACCAGAGCCGTAGCTAGGTAATCTTGCGCCCCTGGCAGAACCGTCCAGATTGCGCCCCCTAGCCATGGATAAGTTGGCTCTTCTTTCCGCCTCTCGCGAGGAGGACTAGGTCCCTAGGCTACCAGGTGGTGGAGAGCCGCACACACAGTGGCGGAGGAAGTGGGGTGCGGTGGGGTTTTCCCGTCCTGGGTGTCATAGGGGTGTCATGGGGGTGACATCGCTAGCTGCGGGCGGTGCCCGCCCTCCTCTCCCCGCGCACGGCTAGCCCTGCCCCCGCACAGCCCCGCCCCCGCGTGCACAGCAAGTGCACCTAGCTCCCCCTCTGCGCACACATCCCCTCGCCGCCACCTTTGCCCTGGACCGAACCGTTCGCCCTCCTCCTAAAGCGGGAGGCGGACCTCTTTCTACTTCGGGAGGAACAATCTGCACATGCCCAGAGGCACTCTGATAATTGTGATTTCAAAAATTATATCTTTGCACTCTGGGGCTCCCGCATAGGGCTGTGGGAGAGGCTGTTGCCCCAGCTGCAAGCGGGGCGCGGGTAGTATTATAGGCTACCCTTCCGTATCCTTCCAGAAGGGTCTGAAGCGTGCTTGGAAGGCGCTCGGGTGCTGCCCCGCCTCCCCTGCCGACGCCCTTTCCCCGGCTCCGGTAGCTCCACCCCGAGAGGACACCCACCTTCCTTCCTTCCTTCCCTCCCTCCCGCTCTCTCACGCGCGCCCTCCTGCCCATTCATTCATTCGCCGGCTACGCAAACAGCAAGAAGAGGCGCCCGCCGCGCGCGCAAGTTCTCCCGCTCGAGGGCGCACGGAGCAGATTTTGCGGGGGGCCTCGCCTGCGCCCCTGGCGGGGGGCCTTCCTCTCCACCCTCTACCTATGGCCCTGGCACGACCCAGGCACCCCAAGCCGGGCCCCCCTCAAAAACAAGGCCAGCACCCAACATGCTACACCCCCTGGGTGTGTGCTTTCTTACGTTCAGATCTCTGACCCCCTGCTGCTTTTGGTGGGATGGGCGAGAGAAGAGAGAAATTAGACATTGAGGACTCAAACAAGACAGATGTAAATAACCCTGTGCTGTGGCAAAGGAAGTGAAACAATTCCTTATATTCCTGGGAAAGGACTTGCAGGATGTAACAACTTTTAAAGACTTTAACACACCACACACACACACACACACACACACACACACACACACACACACACACACAAACCCTTTAAAAATAATTACTATTTTCCCAGTCACAAGTTAGGCAAAAGGCAGCCAGGTATTTTAAAGCGATCGTTCCAAGCCCACAAAACCTTTGTAACCAGTCTGCCACCAGACAAACGTGTATACACCCACAACTGGGAGAAGACACACAATCATGACATCATACACACGTGCGCACACCAGGCAAGAGTTAAAACAGGAACGCGAGGAGGAGAGTAAGCGTTTTCCCTGCCCAATGCAGCTCCCCGTCAAGCACTGTCCTATCAGGCTACATTGGGATTGCAATTGCAGGACACTTTCTACTTGGCAAGAAACATTTCTTCACCTTACATGGAACCTAAGATGACTACAAATGTATTATTTCCTGAAATGAGTAACGAAACAAAATTGAAAGGAACCTCGTTGAAGGAAACTTACTTGGGAGTAAATTTACCCATCAAAACTCAAAGGATTTCATAACTCAAAGAGGGGTGGCAAAAAGGGTCAAAGAGGCTTTTAAAATGCTATGTTAAAAGGAAACCTGAGAGTCTTGGCCTGGGCATAGCCAAGAAGGGGAGGCAGGGGGGCAGCTGCCCCCTCCCACATCAAGTAAAACAATAATAATACTTAACTGACCAATCAGGTTGTTCTGCCTCCCCCAAGACCTGGCTACGCCCATGGGTCTTCACTGATCTTAGGAAATGCAGCCCTTTAACAATCCTTTAACCAAATAAATCCTACCTCAGATAGCCTCTGCACATGGAAGCTCTACTGTTGACAAGCAATTTACTTTTACTGGAAGGGGCACTAATTTTCCCTTTGGTCATACAGTCATACAACGTCTTAGTAATAATAGATCATTTGAGGTATCAAGATGTTACCTTTAAAGCCAAAATTAAACTCAGGGAAACTTCAAACTCCAAAACTTATGGCAAAAGTTTTTCTTAACATTTCTAAACCTTAAGAGTGCAAATCCTGAGTTAACCGAAGCCTCTGAAAACTCCTCCTCCTATTAACAAGCACAGTGTCAAATAATATATACTGCCTATTTTTATGCCATTTAATAACAAATGTGTTGAGCTTTGTGTGTGTGCGTGCAAATGTGTGTGGAGTGTGCGTGTACCAAACTAAGAGAGAGCTCTCTGGGTTTAGTCAGTCAACCAGCTGCAAATCCACTTTATCCAGCCCTCATTTGTATTTATAGCCCACCTCTTGTCCTAGGAGCTAAAGGTGGTGTAAGGTGAAATAAAAGCTGGGTCGTTTTTTTAACTACAGAAACAATCCTGAACCTGATTTTTAAATCCTTTCTCTTTTCCTTCCTCCAAAAGGGGTGCTGTCACAATTAGCATTTGGTGCAGACAGGGGCAAAATGTGAAACTCCCAGAAGTTCCAACTCCAACCCCCCCCCCAGCACCTGTCCTGGATCTGGCTGCTCTTGGCAGAACTTGCCCCCTCTTCTCCCTTGTTTCCTGTATGCGACAGTCCCTCCGCACACCTCGCTCCAGCCATTTCTGCCACACCTTCGCCCAGCACGCAGTGCACGCCTCCTTGGTCTTCATCACACTCCTCACAACTGCCTATCCTTAAGTAGGGGAGGCTATTAGCGCAGGTTCCATTCTGAATCAGTTACAGGTGCAGGGATGACGTGCTTTCTACTTCCAGCCCTATCTTGCCTGGCTAGGCACAGCTGCGAGCGTTTCCTCAGACATCCCCCACCTGTGTTTAATTCCCTCCAGGCTGCTGATCAAAGTGCACACAGCTGCTGGCAGGGAAATTAGGCTTTCTTCCATGGGTCAAAGACTCAATTCGGCACCGCCCCCTCCCCGCCCCATGTGAGCTCACAAGCACTCACACACACAAGAAGCTCCACACGTTTGTTCTTAAAGGGCATAAAAATAGGCATATTATTTGAATACAAGGTTGTGTTTATATCTAATATTTCACTGATTCCCAACGTAAGTTACACAACAAAAAATGCAACATAACATATAACTGCAAGGGGGGGAAGGGCGGAAGAAAACTTTTTTACAGTATTAGGAGATGTAATGTATATAAATTTATAACAATTTTTTTAAATTATTTTTTTGCTACAGGTTAGCTGTGATATAAATCAATTACAGTTCTATATTAAAGGCCAAACTCAGGCTCCCTGAGAACCGGGCAGTGCAGAGGGAAATAAAAATACAAAAGGACAGTGTACATGATGTCCCAGACATGACAACCACACCATAAAGCTTCACGCCAACCAGATATTCCTGTTCACTTCAGGGCACAAGACGTTGGACATAATATTATGTTTGCTGACTGGGAACAGTTGTGGACCACAGGTATGAAATTTACAGCATGTAATGCCCTAAGAGAGAATATTATGAAAATGATATACAGGTGGTACATGACCCCAGTCAAGCTTGCAAAAATCTATCATTTGCCCGACAATAAATGTTGGAAATGTAAAGAAACTGAAGGTACATGCCCAAGGATTAAGGCTTTCTGGGAAATGATATATAATGAATTGAAAAAGGTATTTAAGTATACCTTCTTGAAGAAACCAGAGGCCTTTCTCCTGGGCATAGTCGGCCAATTGGTGCCAAAGAAGGATAGAACTTTTTTTATGCATGCTACAACAGCTGCAAGAATTCTCATTGCAAAGTATTGGAAGACACAAGATCTACCCACTTTGGAAGAATGGCAGATGAAGGTGATAGACTATATGGAATTGGCAGAAATGACTAGCAGAATCCGGGACCAGGAAGAAGATTGGAAGAAATTTAAAGATTACTTACAGAAATATTGTAAAATTAATGAATGATAGAATGATGTTGGATAGAAATTAAGTGGTTTCTAGCTGTAATGCTTTAAGAGAATATGAAAAAAAGGTCTATAAATGGGTAAAAGCTTAATGGTAAGGATTTGCTGAACTAATAAATTTAAGTGGAATACAAAAAGGGAGGTATGAGGAGGTCCGGGGAAATAAGATTAAGGAAAATAAGAAACGGAAAATTAATGTGTTTTTAACTGTTTTATTTTGCATTTTTCTTTTTATTTTTCCATTTTTTATTGCAATGTGTTAAAAAATCTTAATAGATATCTTATAAAAACCCCCCGAAAGCTCACTGGGTGTTTAGCAGGCTATTAATTAACTCAATAACTCAAAGTAATTTGGACAGATTTGTAAAAATCTGAAAAGTAATAAAAATATATTTAAAAATAACAACAACAACAACAACAACAACAACAACAACAACAACAACAATAATAATAATAATAATAATAATAATAAAGATATTCCTGTTCACTTCAGGAACTAAGGCGCTTAAATTATCATTAACCGTTCCTCATTGCTCCACCACCAGGACCTGGGGTCTAAGCCCATGTCTTCTCTGTCTTGGGGGGGAAGGGGCGACTCCTGGGCAAAAAGCTCCCCCCACTCCTCATCCAGCCGGTCCCGGACATGGACTTCCCAGCCTCCTGCTTGCTGCTGCCTCCTTGTGCTGATCCATGGCAGGTGCTCTGTTTAGGGACTTACCAAAGGAATCCTGCAAAGGGAGATATTACTGGAGCCTGACATGCTTGTATGTTTGGTGGCATTTTATGCATTGTGACTTGCTATCATTTTTATTGATTATAGCTTAGTAATTCTTTACTGTAATTGTTAAGTGTAAACTGTTCGATTATTATGCGCATATATTTAATTTTACTATTCTTTTTTTTAAAAAAATAATTTTTTATTGATTTTCAACCAGAATACATTTATGTACATTTGTTATACAAATAGATCTCATATAAAACCTTTAGCTCTGCTGAGCTTCAGACTTCCTTCCCCCCTTCGATAAGTATCTTATAATTTCATTACATCTCGTATTTTATTCGTTTATCTAATTAACCATATGCTCTTGAAGTTAATCAAACCCTGCCAGGGTCTTTAAAGATTTACTATTATCTCTTATATACACCAAATATTTACTCCAATTTTCAGAAAACTTCTGGTCTTCCTGATCTCGTATTCTCCCTGATAATCTAGCCGGTTCCGCATCATTTATCCATTTAACCTGCCAGTCCATTTAACCTACATTTGTCTTCCAATTCTGGGCCAACATAATCCTTGCTTCCGTCATGGCATACAAAAATAAATTCTTATCCTTCTTTTTAACCTCCTTTCCCACTAATCCCAAAAGAATCTGGTTGAGCCGTTTTTGAGCCAGCGACGGGAAAGTGGATTATAAAGACGGAAGGTGGATCTATAAAGTACGATAGTAAGACTACTACCCCCTTCTTTGCTATATTCAGGAGGAGATTGTGCTATGTGATATAAGGGATTGTAATCAAAGAAAATCATAGTGTTTGGAGCGCTTGGGAAATTTTTTTGGAGGCTTTGGGGCGATTTTGAGGAGCGTGGCGAGTGGACTCTTTGACTCTGTCGGAGCCCCTTCACCTCCTCCTTCCTCTTGGTGGTGGAGAGAAGAAGAAAACAGCGATATACTCTCCCCAATTACAGACTTCTATAGGACTGATTTGGAGTGAAAATAAGAGAGAAGGAAAGTAAGAAAGAAGACAGAATATAAGCCCCTTTCTGGTCAAAGTGCTGGGGGCTGTGTTTCACCTCTTCTCCTTGCGATTACAAGGTGCAGTTTGCAGGCTGCCTTATGGCAGCGCTTAGGGGGACTCTTTAAGGGCTGTGGCGAGTGGACTCTGTGACTCCTTCCTATTTAATTCCCCCCCTTCACCTTGCGAGTGTTTTGAAGTCCTGCTCGAAGGGATACTGCCGGTCTGATGCGCCCCTTTATTCACCGGAGTTGGTGGTGGGCGCATGTATCCCCCCCCCCATTCCAGGATCCCATCTCTTCCCACTTTCAGAGGAGCCATCAGAAATAAATACCTTCCTTATTAGAAGCCAAGGGCTCCCTGGGGCCCCATAATGTTCTCAGCAGATTTTGTTCGTCGCTGGCTTTTAGTTTTAAAAAAAGATTTTTACTAATAATCTTACTGCTTTATTCTTTTTACAAACAGCTTTGAGGTTTTCTACAATCAGCCGGGGTATACACGTAATTGAATAAATAAAATTAACAAATCTCCAGAGTGGCGTCTCCTTTCATTTATGGAATGGAAATTTACTCTGCACGTGCTCAGGGACACTTTCATCATGGTGCTGGGAGGGATGCTCTGCAGAGTGGAGCCAATTCCTGGGGCCGGTAAAATATTTGCGCCCCCCAGTAAAATATTTGAGGGGGCCGCCCGTCAAAAAAGGTTGCTGGTCATTCATTGCTGTTCAAATGGTGTGCGCGCGCCATGTCTTGTGATCGATCATGCGGGGCGGGACTTACCTGTCCCCATGAGTAGCCAAGGGAGGACAGAGGGCAGTTGCCCCCCTAAATCAAGAAAATTAAAAAATGCTTAACTAACTGACCAGCTGATTCCGTCCGTCCCCCCAACATCAATCCTGGCTACGCCCATGCCTGCCCCCCCCCCGGCACCCTGGAAGGAGGCTGCTGGCACCACAGGAGCTCCTCTCCCTTCCTCTGTGCTCCAGGGGGAGAAGAGGCACACTCACGTGGCCATTGCTCTCGCTGCTGTGTCCACTGAGACAGGCGGTCACTCGCTTGGAGAGGGAGGGGTTCTGTGCTGTTGGAGGAGGACTTGGAGCAAACTCCGCCCCCCCCCGAGGTTGGGAAATGAGTGGTTGTGTGTCTGCGAGAGAGTGCGGGCTCATGGTCCATGACTGACAAGGAAGGAAGAGGCTCAGCGAGAGAGCAGAGCTACTTGGCTGGGGAGCAGCGGATGGGGAGCCGCGGGGCTTTCTGAGCCAGCAGCCGAGGATGCCTCTCCGTGGAGGAAGGATGCTCTGGGGCTGTGCAGGGATGCTCCTCTGCCTGGCCGGGTTGCTTCTGCCTCGGAGCGCCGCCCTGCCTGGAGCAGAGCAGGCGCTACATGAACACCTTGTCCAACACCATCCAGAACTTGGCACAGCTGCGGGGCTTGGAGAACTTCACAGAAATGTGGGTGTCGCCCGGGGGCGGCTTTCTGTGGGTAGGTATGATGGGAACGAGATGGATGGGGCTCTGCAACTCCTGCCTAACTCCTCCATGGGTTCCTGGTAGAAGAGCGCAGCGGAAGTTGGGGTTCCTTTGCCTCCAGAGAATTTGGACCTCTGACTGACACATTTCTTGCAAAGCAAGCTGGGGAAAAACATCTCTAGGATCACAGGGAGCCGGAAGAGGTTTAAGGAATCTTCCTAAAAGTGAGAGAATGCAAATCTAGCATCTAAGGGGGGTCTTCTATTTTAAAAAACAGAGATGTACACACACGCCCTAAATAAACGTCTATATAATAGGGTTGTGGGCAAGTGTATGCACATATCTTGACCCAGTGCATGCTCTTACAGCACAAAGATGAGTTTGAATAAGCCTCTACCGGATGATGACCCACCCCCATGTGAAATCTTTAAGGGGTGGAGAACCCAGAACCAGAAGCCAGAAGCAAGGCTGGGGCTTCCAGCTCTACCTCGAGGACAGACCAGTTCCCGGCCATCCTGCCTGCCCGCCTGCTCACCGCAAGTCTGGGGCTTTATGCTCCACCTCGGAGGAGAAACGGCTTCCCGGTCTACCCTCCTCGGGGCCGGGAATCACCGGTCCACAAGGCGGGGGGGAGGCCTGGAGCCGCTGCCCGGTCTACTCGCCGGCGGAGGGGGGGGAGGCTGTCTTGCCAGTCTACCTGCAGGAAAGCGCAGCTCTGCCGGGCTACCTGGCGTACTGCGTGGAACCTCTTCCCGGTCTACTCGGTTCCAGGCCCGGTGGGCTCCTCGCGTCCACGCACACCACGGCCGGCCTGCCGCATGTCCAGCGCTCCTAAACAAAGGAACAGGCTCCTTCCAGGTCTACCTGGAAGGCAGGCAGGGGACGGCCACCATGCCTGCCTGCCTGCCTGCCTGCCTGCCTGCCTGCCTGCCTGCCTGCCTGCCTGCCTGCCTGCCTGCTTGCCTGCCTGCCTGCCTTCCTGCCTGCCTGCCTGCCGCCTGACCAGCGCTCCTAAACAAAGGAACAGGCTCTTGCCCGGTCTACCTGGAAGGCAGGGAGCGGACGGACACCCTGCCTGCCGCCTACCTGCCTGCCTGCCTGCCTGCCTGCCTGCCTGCCTGCCTGCCTGCCTGCCGCCTGACCAGCGGTCCTAAACAAAGGAACATGCTCTTGCCCGGTCTACCTGGAAGGCAGGGAGCGGACGGACACCCTGCCTGCCTACTGCCTGCCTGCCTGCCTGCCTGCCTGCCTGCCTGCCTGCCTGCCTGCCTGCTTGCCTGCCTGCCTGCCTGCCTGCCTGCCTGCCTGCCTGCCTGCTTGCCTGCCTGCCTGCCTGCCTGCCTGCCGCCTGACCAGCGCTCCTAAACAAAGGAACAGGCTCTTGCCCGGTCTACCTGGAAGGCAGGCAGCGGACGGCGACCCTACCTGCCTTTTCGCAAGAAGGTCTGGTGCTTCCAAGTCTCCCTTGGAGGACAAACGGTTTCCCGGTCTACCATCCTTCGGCCCGCGAGGCGATGGTACTTGGACCCGCGAGGCGACGGTCTACCCGCCAGAGCGGCAGTCGGCGTTGCCTGCTCTCCCGGCCCTCTGCTCCTCTCCTGTCTACCTGCTGGGAAGGCTGGGACTCGCCGGTCTTCGTTAGAGATCGCGGTGATTCCCGGTCCCCCCAGAGGAAAGCGCGGCTCTGCCGGGCTACCTGGCGCACGGCGTGGAACCTCTTCCCGGTCTACTCGGTTGCAGGCCTGGTGGGCTCCTCGCGTCCACGCACACCACGGCCGGCCTGCCGCATGTCCAGCGCTCCTAAACAAAGGAACAGGCTCCTTCCCGGTCTACCTGGAAGGCAGGAAGCGGACGGCCACCCTGCATGCCTGCCTGCCTGCCTGCCTGCGAGCCTGCAAGCCGCAGGGTCTGGGGCTTCCCGGTCCACCTAGTTGGAGACACGTCTTCCCGGTCAACCCGCCTTGGGGTCGGGAGGCGCCGGTCCACTAGCCGGAGTCTGGCACCGCTGCCCGGTCTACTTGCCGGCGGAGGGGGGAGGCTGTCTTGCCGGTCTACCTGCAAGAAAGCGCGGATCTGCCGAACTAGTGGCTTAAGGCGCGGAACCGCTGGCCGGTCTACTGGGCACCGGACCTCTGGAAGCACGGTCTGCCCGCCGGAGGGGATGGCGGCGTTGCCCGGTTTCCGGAAATCGTCTCCACTCCGGCCTACCGGCCCGGAAAGCTTGGTCTTGCCGGTGTTCCTCAGTGATCCGGGATTCTCCCGGTCTACCGACAGGAAAGAGCAGCTCTGCCGGGCTACCTGGCGTTCGGCGTGGAACCGTTGGCCGGTCTACTCCAGGCCCGGTGGGCTCCTCGCGTCCACGCACACCACGTCCTGCCTGCCTCCCTGCCGCTGGCCAGCGCTCCTAAACAAAGGAACAGGCTCTTCCCGGTGTACCTGGAAGGCAGGGAGCGGAAGGACACCCTGCCTGCTTGCCTGCCTGCCTGCTTGCCGCAGGGTCTGGGGCTTCCCGGTCCACCTCGGAGGGAAAACGGCTTCACGGTCTACCCTCCTCGGGGAAGGGAGGCGCTGGTCCACTAGGCGGGCGGCTGGAGCTGCTTCCCTCTCTACTCGCCGGAGGAGGGGGGGAGGCTGTCTTGCCAGTCTACCTCCAGGAAAGCGCGCCTCTGCCGGACTACCTGGCGTACTGCGTGGAACAGCGGGCCGGTCTACTGGGCACCGGACCTCGGAAAGCACGGTCTACCCGGCGGAGGGGCTGCGGTGTTGCCCGGTCCACCGGCCCTCGGCTCCCCTCCGGTCTACCGGCCGGGAAGGCTGGGGCTTGCCGGTCTTCCTCAGATGGTGGGGCTTCCCGGTCTACCCAACGGAAAGCGCGGCTCTGCCGGACTACCTGGGGAATGGCGTGGAACCCCTGGCCAGTCTACTCGGTTCCAGGCCCGTTGGGCTCCTCGCGTCCACGCACACCACGGCCTGCCTGCCTGCCTGCCGCCTTCCTGGCGCTCCTAAACAAAGGAACAGGCTCCTGCCCGGTCTACCTGGAAGGCAGGCCGCGGACGGCGACCCTGGTGCTTCCAAGTCTCCCTTTGAGGACAAACGGTTTCCCGGTCTACCATCCTTGGGCCCGCGAGGCGCCGGTCCACTCGTTGTGTGCCTGGAGCCGCTGTACGACGGGTTTACTCGCTGGGGGGGAGGCTTGGTCTTGCCGGTCTTCCTCAGAGATCGTGGGGCTTCCCGGTCTACCCGCCGGGAAGCGCGGCTCTGCCGGACTACCTGTGGGACGGAGTGGAACCGCTAGCCGGTCTGCTGGGCGCCGGACCTCGGAGAGCCCGGTCTACCCGCCTGAGGGCTGGCGGCGTTGCCCGGTCTCCCTGCCCTCGGCTCCCCTCCGGTCCACCCGGCTGGGGGGGCTTGCCGGTCTACTAGAGGGGGCGGGAGGCTTCCCGGTCTACCGGCTCGCGCCCCCGTTGGCGCCTCCAGGTCTACCCAGTCGTTGGACCTCGACGACATCGTCAAGGGTGGGGTTCGTGGCTACAGCTGCCGTAGAAGTCGGTGACTTTTTAGACCGCCGCTTAGCGGCAGAGCAGCAGGCAGGTGATGGATGGGACAGGTGAGGGCATGCGTGCGTGCGTCCGTCCTTGCAGGGACGGCAAGGGAGGAAAGTCTTGGCGTGCGTGCGTTCCTTTGCGGGAGGACTCGTTTGCGGGGGAGGGAGACAGAAGGGCACAAAATTTCTCTGTCACTCTAGCATACACTCAAACACAGCCTGTCCTTGTGTGCGGGGGAGACAGACAGGGACAGAGAGATGGACACAAAATATCCCTCCAACGCGCACACACGCACACCCAAGAAACCATTCCCGCCCCCCCCCATGTGCTGGCGTGTGGGGGAGACAGACCCAAAATAGATCACGGAGAGAGAGAAAGAGTGGGAGGCGGGCAGGCAGGCACACACACACGCATCTCCCTTTTCGCCCGCCCGGCCTAACGATCATGACAACAAGGAGGGATACGACGAGGACGACAAGAAGAAGAAGAAGAAGAAGAAGAAGAAGAAGAAGAAGAAGAAGAAGAAGAAGAAGAAGAAGAAGAAGAAGAAGAAGAAGAAGAAGAAGGCTGCCCTGCCCTTACCATGCTGGCCACACGAGGGCGCTCCTAAAGCAAGGAACCGGCGCCTACCCGGTCTACCTGGGAGAAGGCAAGCAAGGAATGGTCGCCCTGCCCTGCGGCGGCCACACGGGGGCGCTTCTAAAGAGAGGGAGAGGGTGCCTAGCCGGCCTACCGGGGGGGGAGGGGTGCCTAGCCGGCCTACCGGGGGGGGGGGAGTTGGCAGGCATGCAGGGCACAGCCCTCCTGCCTGCCTTGCATCCTGCCTGCCTGCTCCCCAGCGCTTCTGAACGAAGGGCCAGGTTCTTACCCGGTCTACCTGGGTGGGAGGCAGGCAGGCAGGCAAGCAAGCAAGGGACGCCCACCCTGCCTGCCTGCCTGCCTGCCTGCCTGCCTGCCTGCCTGCCTGCCTGCCTGCCTGCCTGCCTGCCAGGCAGGGAGGGGACGGCCACGGCGACGGAGGCAGGGCGGGCGGGACACGAAAGAACGGCGGCCGCACGCCAACGGGAGAGGCGACGCGGAGCCGGCCCTCTCGAACAAACGTACGCCCGACCGAACCAATGGCCCGCCCGCCAGACAGCCGACCGACCGACCCAATCAGCCGGCCCCCCCCCCCCGATCGCTTCGCTGCCGCCGGGGAGAACGAGGCCCGAGGAGGAGGAGGGGAGGACGTCCCAGCTACCTCGCGGCGCGGACGGACGGCACGGGAGCGCCCGGCAGGAGAGCCGGCCCGCGGGGGCAGCCCTGTGTCTCCACAGACAGCCGCGCGGGCACGGAACCCTGACCGGCCGCCGCCCCGGCCGCCGCCGCCGTTCACCCCTCGCCGGCCGCCTCCAGGACGCACAAGCACTCACACACACACACACAAGAAGCTCCACACGTTTGTTCTTAAAGGGCATAAAAATAGGCATATTATTTGAGTACAAGGTTGTGTTTATAGCTAATATTTCACTGATTCCCAACGTAAGTTACACAACAAAAAATGCAACATAACATATAACTGCAGGGGGGGACTTTTTTTACAGTATTAGGAGATGTAATGTATATCAATTTATAACATTATTATTATTTTGCTGCAGGTTAGCTGTGAGATAAATCAATTACAGTTATATATTAAAGGCCAAAGTCAGGCTCCCTGAGAACCGGGCAGTGCAGAGGGAAATAAAAATACAAAAGGACAGTATACATGATGTCCCAGACATGACAACCACACCATAAAGCTTCGCGCCAACCAGATATTCCTGTTCACTTCAGGCACTAAGGCGCTTAAATTATCATTAACCGTTCCCCATTGCTCCACCACCAGGACCTGGGGTCTGAGTCCATGTCTTCTCTGTCTTGGGGGGGGGGGGAGAAGGGGCGACTCCTGGGCAAAAAGCTCCCCCCACTCCTCATCCAGCCGGTCCCGGACATGGACTTCCCAGCCTCCTGCTTGCTGCTGCCTCCTTGTGCTGATCCATGACAGGTGCTCTGTTTAGGGACTTACCAAAGGAATCCTGCAAAGGGAGATATTACTGGAGCCTGACATGCTTGTATGTTTGGTGGCATTTTATGCATTGTGACTTGCTATCCTTTTTATTGATTATAGCTTAGTAATTCTTTACTGTAATTGTTAAGTGTAAACTGTTCGATTATTATGTGCATATATTTAATTTTACTATTCTTTAGACTTCCTTCCCCCCCTTCGATAAGTATCTTATAATTTCATTACATCTCGTATTTTATTCGTTTATCTAATTAACCATATGCTGTTGAAGTTAATCAAACCCTGCCAGAGTCTTTAAAGATTTACAATTATCTCTTATATACACCAAATATTTACTCCAATTTTCAGAAAACTTCTGGTCTTCCTGATCTCGTATTCTCCCTGATAATCTAGCCGGTTCCGCATCATTTATCAGTTTAACCTGCCAGTCCGAAATAGTTGGTAATACATTTGTCTTCCAATTCTGGGCCAACATAATCCTTGCTTCCGTCATGGCATACAAAAACAAACTCTTATCCTTCTTTTTAACCTCCTTTCCCACTAATCTCAAAAGAATCTGGTTGAGCCGTTTTTGAGCCAGCGACGGGAAAGTGGATTATAAAGACGGAAAGTGGATCTATAAAGTACGATAGTAAGACTACTACCCCCTTCTTTGCTATATTCAGGAGGAGATTGTGCTATGTGATATAAGGGATTGTAATCAAAGAAAATCATAGTGTTTGGAGCGCTTGGGAAATTTTTTTGGAGGCTTTGGGGCGATTTTGAGGAGCGTGGCGAGTGGACTCTTTGACTCTGTCGGAGCCCCTTCACCTCCTCCTTCCTCTTGGTGGTGGAGAGAAGAAGAAAACAGCGATATACTCTCCCCAATTACAGACTTCTATAGGACTGATTTGGAGTGAAAATAAGAGAGAAGGAAAGTAAGAAAGAAGACAGAATATAAGCCCCTTTCTGGTCAAAGTGCTGGGGGCTGTGTTTCACCTCTTCTCCTTGCGATTACAACGTGCAGTTTGCAGGCTGCCTTATGGCAGCGCTTAGGGGGACTCTTTAAGGGCTGTGGCGAGTGGACTCTGTGACTCCTTCCTATTTAATTCCCTCCTTCACCTCCTCCTTCCTATTTAATTTTACTATTCTAATGGATTATTGAATACCTATTCAGTATTATTGAATATTGCTTTACTTGGTTTATTTTAAAGTTATGTTTTTATTCTGACTTTTTTTGGTATTGGATCACATTGTTATTAGGGGTGTGATATTTGTCAGAGAAGGGCCCATACTTAGCATGCAGAAGGTCCCAGGTTGTGTCTGGCAGCATCTCCAGGTAGAGCTGGGAACATGCCTGGTCTGGAATCCCGGGGGGTTGCTGCCAGCCAGTGTAGACAATACAGCTTCCTAGGCAACTTCAGAGACATCACCTTGCCAACAAAGGTCCGTATAGTTCAAGCTATGGTTTTCCCAGTAGTGATGTATGGAATTGAGAGCTGGACCATAAAGAAGGCTGATCGCTGAAGAATGGATGCTTTTGAATTCTGGTGCTGGAGGAGAGTCTTGAGAGTCCCATGGACTGCAAGAAGATCGAACTTCTCCATTCTGAAGGAAATCAGCCCTGAGTGCTCACTGGAAGGACAGATCCTGAAGCTGAGGCTCCGTCAAAATTAAGATATTGGGGGGGGGGAGGCACAAAAATTCAGCTTTCCAAAGATATTAAAGGAGCCCAAACACGTTTTTCATTCATGCAATAAGTGTTTCCCGCACGATCCAGAGACTCGAAGAATTGCTTTAGTTTCATGCTGCATTTGTTGTTTCTCAGCGTTCAAGCAGAGGTCTCTGTTGCTGCTGGGGAAAGGCAGTTCCCCAATCTTCTCTCCACCCCCAGCTAATGTGCCTGTTGCTATGTACGGAGTGGTACGTGGGGAAGGCTGTGAGAATGTTATCAGACTCTACTGAATAGGCCTCGTTGCAGTCGGTGACGAGCAACGCGCAATGGCCCCAGTGATCCGACTGACTGGTGCGATCCTGATGCTCTAACCTCGAAGGCTGATGGTGATGTTAAGGCTGGAAGGAAAAGGTTAAAACTGGGCACACACCTACTGAACCACCTTATAGCCCGCCCGCCCTCCCGCCCTCCCTCCCACCCTGCCTGCCTTCTGTGTATTTACTGGAAGGATGCGCCCCTTTATTCACCGGAGTTGGTGGTGGGCGCATGTATCCCCCCCATTCCAGGATCCCATCTCTTCCCACTTTCAGAGGAGCCATCAGAAATAAATACCTTCCTTATTAGAAGCCAAGGGCTCCCTGGGGCCCCATAATGTTCTCAGCAGATTTTGTTCGTCGCTGGCTTTTAGTTTTTAAAAAATGATTTTTACTAATAATCATACTGCTTTATTGTTTTTACAAACAGCTTTGAGGTTTTCTACAATCAATAATTAACAAATCTCCACAGAGTGGCGTCTCCTTTCATTTATGGAATGGAAATTTACTCTGCACGTGCTCAGGGACACTTTCATCATGGTGCTGGGAGGGACGCTCTGCAGAGTAGGAGCCAATTCCTGGGGCCGGTAAAATATTTGCGCCCCCCAGTAAAATATTTGAGGGGGCCGCCCGTCAAAAAAGGTTGCTGGTCATTCATTGCTGTTCAAATGGTGTGCGCGCGCCATGTCTTGTGATCGATTATGCGGGGCGGGACTTACCTGTCCCCATGAGTAGCCAAGGGAGGACAGAGGGCAGTTGCCCCCCTAAATCAAGAAAATTAAAAAAATGCTTAACTAACTGACCAGCTGATTCCGTCCGTCCCCCCAACATCAATCATGGCTACGCCCATGCCTGCCCCCCCCCCCGCACCCTGGAAGGAGGCTGCTGGCACCACAAGATCACCTCTCCCTTCCTCTGTGCTCCACGGGGAGAAGAGGCACACTCACGTGGCCATTGCTCTCGCTGCGGTGTCCACTGAGACAGGCGGTCACTCGCTTGGAGAGGGAGGGGTTCTGTGCTGTTGGAGGAGGACTTGGAGCAAACTCCGCCCCCCCCCCCGAGGTTGGGAAATGAGTGGTTGTGTGTCTGCGAGAGAGTGCGGGCTCATGGTCCATGACTGACAAGGAAGGAAGAGGCTCAGCGAGAGAGCAGAGCTACTTGGCTGGGGAGCAGCGGATGGGGAGCCGCGGGGCTTTCTGAGCCAGCAGCCGAGGATGCCTCTCCGTGGAGGAAGGATGCTCTGGGGCTGTGCAGGGATGCTCCTCTGCCTGGCCGGGTTGCTTCTGCCTCGGAGCGCCGCCCTGCCTGGAGAAGAGCCGGCGCTACAGGAACACCTTGTCCAACACCATCCAGAACTTGGCGCAGCTGCGGGGCTTGGAGAACTTCACAGAAATGTGGGTGTCGCCCGGGGGCGGCTTTCTGTGGGTAGGTATGATGGGAACGAGATGGGTGGGGCTCTGCAACTCCTGCCTAACTCCTCCATGGGTTCCTGGTAGAAGAGCACAGCGGAAGTTGGGGTCAGTGGCATAGCGTGGGTTCTCAGCACCCGGGGCAAGGCAAGTAATTTGCACCCCCTAACCCGTGGATTTTAGCACTCGAGTCTCTTCCGCGCCCCCCCCAGATGTTGCGCCAGGTCAGAAGGCCCCCTGCACCCCCCACACTACGCCACTGCTCCCACCACAAGTCTTCAGGACAGCCATCCGAAGGCTGGCGCGGGGAGAAGGTCTCTCCGCCCCACCGCCAGCCTTCGGAGGATGTCCGAGGACAGTGGGGTTCCTGCTTCCTCGAGGAGGGCCAGCCAAACGCGCCCCCCAAATGTTGCGGCCGGTGCGGCCGGCACCCCTGGCACCCCCCACGCTACGCCACTGGTTGGGGTGCCTTTGCCTCCAGAGAATTTGGACCTCTGACTGACACATTTCTTGCAAAGCAAGCTGGGGAAAAACATCTCTAGGATCACAGGGAGCCGGAAGAGGTTTAAGGAATCTTCCTAAAAGTGAGAGAATGCAAATCTAGCATCTAAGGGGGGTCTTCTATTTTAAAAAACAGAGATGTACACACACGCCCTAAATAAACGTCTATATAATAGGGTTGTGGGCAAGTGTATGCACATATCTTGATCCAGTGCATGCTCTTACAGCACAAAGATGAGTTTGAATAAGCCTCTACCGGATGATGACCCACCCCCATGTGAAATCTTTAAGGGGTGGAGAACCCAGAACCAGAAGCCAGAAGCAAGGCTGGGGCTTCCAGCTCTACCTCGAGGACAGACCAGTTCCCGGCCATCCTGCCTGCCTGCCTGCTCACCGCAAGTCTGGGGCTTCATGCTCCACCTCGGAGGAGAAACGGCTTCCCGGTCTACCCTCCTCGGGGCCGGGAATCACCGGTCCACAAGGCGGGGGGGAGGCCTGGAGCCGCTGCCCGGTCTACTCGCCGGCGGAGGGGGGGAGGCTGTCTTGCCAGTCTACCTGCAGGAAAGCGCAGCTCTGCCGGGCTACCTGGCGTACGGCGCGGAACCGCTGGACGTTCTACTGGGCGCCGGACCTCGGGAAGCACGGTCTACCCGCCGGAGTGACAGGCGGTGGTACCTGCTCTCGCGGCCATCGGCTCCTCTCCGGTCTACCTGCCGTGAAGCCTCTGGCTCGCCGGTCTTCGTCAGAGATCGCGGTGCTTTACGGTCCCCCCACAGGAAAGCGCGGCTCTGCCGGTCTACCTGGCGCACGGCGTGGAACCTCTTCCCGGTCTACTCGGTTCCAGGCCCGGTGGGCTCCTCGCGTCCACGCACACCACGGCCGGCCTGCCGCATGTCCAGCGCTCCTAAACGAAGGAACAGGCTTCTGCCCAGTCTACCTGGAAGGCAGGCAGGGGACGGCCACCATGCATGCCTGCCTGCCTGCGTGCCTGCAAGCCGCAGGGTTTGGGGCTTCCCGGTCCACCTCGGTGGAAACACGTCTTCCCGGTCAACCCTCCTTGGGGCCGGGAGGCGCCGGTCCACTAGCCGGAGTGTCTGGAACCGCTGCCCGGTCTACTTGCCGGCGGAGGGGGGGAGGCTGTCTTGCAGTCTACCTGCAAGAAAGCGCGGGTCTGCCGAACTAGTGGCTTAAGGCGCGGAACCGCTGGCCGGTCTACTGGGCACCGGACCTCTGGAAGCACGGTCTGCCCGCCGGAGGGGATGGCGGCGTTGCCCGGTTTTCCGGAACTCGTCTCCACTCCGGCCTACCGGCCCGGAAAGCTTGGTCTTGACGGTCTTCCTCAGTGATCGGGGGGGATCTCCCGGTCTACCGACAGGAAAGAGCAGCTCTGCCGGGCTACTTGGCGTACGGCGAAGGACCGCTGGCCGGTCAACTCGGTTTCAGGCACGGTGTGCTCCTCGCGTCCACGCCCTGCGTGCATGCCTGCCTCCCTGCCGCTGGCCAGCGCTCCTAAACAAAGGAACAGGCTCTTCCCGGTCTACCTGGAAGGCAGGGAGCGGACGGACACCCTGCCTGCCTGCCTGCCTGCCTGCCTGCCTGCCGCCTGACCAGCGCTCCTAAACAAGGGAACAGGCTCTTGCCCGGTCTACCTGGAAGGCAGGCAGCGGACGGCGACCCTGCCTGTTCGCCAGAAGGTCTGGTTCTGCCAAGTCTCCCTTGGAGGACAAACGGTTTCCCGGTCTACCATCCTTGGGCCCGCGAGGCGCCGGTCCACTCTTTGGTGTGCCTGGAGCCGCTGTATGACGGGTCTACTCGCTGTGGGGGAGGCTTGATCTTGCCGGTCTTCTTCAGAGATCGTGAGGCTTCCCGGTCTACCCGCCGGGGAGCGCGGCTCTGCCGGACTACCTGGGGGACGGAGTGGAACCGCTGGCCGGTCTACTGGGCGCCGGACCTCGGAGAGCCCGGTCTACCCGCCTGAGGGCTGGCGGCGTTGCCCGGTCTCCCTGCCCTCGGCTCCCCTCCGGTCCACCCGGCTGGAGGGGCTTGCCGGTCTACTAGAGTGGGGCGGAATGCTTCCCGGTCTACGGGCTCGCGCCCCCATTGGCGCCTCCAGGTCTACCCAGTCGTTGGACCTCGACGACATCGTCAAGGGTGGGGTTCGTGGCTACAGCTGCCGTAGAAGTCGGTGACTTTTTAGACCGCTGCTTAGCGGCAGAGCAGCAGGCAGGTGATGGATGGGACAGGTGAGGGCATGCATGCGTGCGTCCGTCCTTGCAGGGACGGCAAGGGAGGAAAGTCTTGATGTGCGTGCGTTCCTTTGCGGGAGGACTCGTTTGCGGGGGAGGGAGACAGAAGGGCACAAAATTTCTCTGTCACTCTAGCATACACTCAAACACAGCCTGTCCTTGTGTGCGGGGGAGACAGACAGGGACAGAGAGATGGACACAAAATATCCCTCCAACGCGCACACACGCACACCCAAGAAACCATTCCCGCCCCCCCCCCCATGTGCTGGCGTGTGGGGGAGACAGACCCAAAATAGATCACGGAGAGAGAGAAAGAGTGGGAGGCGGGCAGGCAGGCACACACACACGCATCTCCCTTTTCGCCCGCCCGCCCTAACGATCATGACAACAAGAGGGATACGACGACGACGACGACGACGACGACGAAGAAAACGGCTGCCCTGCCCTTACCATGATGGCCACACGAGGGCGCTCCTAAAGCAAGGAACCGGCGCCTACCCGGTCTACCTGGGAGAAGGCAGGCAAGGAATGGCCGCCCTGCCCTGCGGCGGCCACATGGGGGCGCTTGTAAAGCGAGGGAGGGGTGCCTAGCCGGCCTAACGGGGGGGTGGGGAGCAGGCAGACAGGCAGGGCACAGCCCTCCTGCCTTCCTTCCATCCTGCCTGCCTGATCCCCAGCGCTTCTGAACGAAGGGCCAGGTTCTTACCCGGTCTACCTGGGTGGGAGGCAGGCAGGCAGGCAAGCAAGCAAGGGACGCCCACCCTGCCTGCCAGCCTGCCTGCCAGGCAGGGAGGGGACGGCCACGGCGACGGAGGCAGGGCGTGCGGGACACGAAAGAACGGCGGCCGCACGCCAACGGGAGAGGCGACGCGGAGCCGGCCCTCTCGAACAAACGTACGCCCGACCGACCGACCCAATCAGCCGCCCCCCTGATCGCTTCGCTGCCGCCGGGGAGAACGAGGCCCGAGGAGGAGGCCCGAGAATTAGGCCCGAGGAGAACGAGGCTCGAGGAGGAGGAGGAGAGGACGTCTCGGCTACCTCGCGGCGCGGACGGACGGCACGGGAGCCGGCCCGCGCAGGCAGCCCTGTGTCTCCACAGACAGCCGCGCGGGCACGGAACCCTGACCGGCCGCCGCTGTCGTTCACCCCTCACCGGCCACCTCCGGGAGGCACAAGCACTCACACACACAAGAAGCTCCACACGTTTGTTCTTAAAGGGCATAAAAATAGGCATATTATTTGAATACAAGGTTGTGTTTATATCTAATATTTCACTGATTCCCAACATAAGTTACACAACAAAAAATGCAACATAACATATAACTGCATTGTGACTTGCTATCTTTTTTATTGATTATAGCTTAGTAATTCTTTACTGTAATTGTTAAGTGTAAACTGTTCGATTATTATGCGCATATATTTAATTTTACTATTCTTTTTTTAAAAAATTATATTTTTATTGATTTTCGACCAGAATACATTTATGTACATTTGTTATACAAATAGATCTCATATACAGTGGTGCCCCGCAAGACGAACGCCTCGCGAGACGAAAAACTCGCAAAACGAAAGGTAGACCGGGGCCACCAGCAACCTCTCCCCTTCACCAGCCAGTGGCTAGACCCACACAGGACAAAGCTTGCCCTTTGCCGGCCTTTGCATCCTCCGCCAGCCACTCTTGTCTCGCTTCCGTCAGTCACGCAGAAGCAAGAGGGCAGGCGCCGGAACGGTCTACTGCCACCCCAGCGCCGCCCCACTTGAGAGGACCATGCTGCTGGAGGAAAAGAATGGACCCCTAGACACTAGATCGCTGATAAAGAGCAGGCTGCTTCTGGAAGAAAATGGGAGCATCCAACATCATGCTGGCTGAGTCAAAATAGATGTAACCATTAGGAGTTCAGCGGGACTCCTAAACCAAGGGACAGGCTCCTGCCTGGTCTACCTGGGGGAAGGCAGGCAGGCAGGAAGGCAGGCAGGCAGGGGACAACCATCCTGCCTGCCTGCCTGCCTGCCTGCCTGCCTGCCTGCCTGCCGCTTGGCACTCCTAAACCAAGGGACAGGCTCCTGCCCGGTCTGCCTGGGGGAAGGGAACACAAGCAGGCACTCCGGGTATCGGTGGCGCCCAGGGCATGGTGGAGGCTGGGTGCGCAGCTGGGCACCGACCCGGGGAAATATACTTCATTTGAAGGGAGGGGAAGCATTGCTTAGCCGTTAGAGCACCCCTTGGACCTGGCGCCCCCCCCCCCGACCTCCCCTCAGGCTGGTACATGAGCTCCTTGGAGCAGCGAGCCAAGCCGCCTGCCGTCCCTGCCCGACTCCTCTCCCCGACCCCGAGTGTCGTGGCCTCAGGTTGTGAGCTCCGCGCCTGGGTACAGCATGGCCGAGACAGGTAAGCTTGGGGCAATGGAGTTCAGAAATCCAACAGGCCCAGAGCCCCCTACTTGGCCTTTTCCCCGGTGTGGTGGAGGAAATGCCCCCTGGCCCGGTTCTCATAGTTCCGTATCAATATCACTTAATACGTTTCTAAACTGCAGTACGTATCGTATCATATAATTTCTATTGATTGATTTCTAGACTACCGACCCGCCTGCTGGGGTTGGCGTGAAGAAATACCATCCTGATCATTCTTATCATGACATTTACTGGTGCCCTGCTTCCCATCCCCTTTTGGGGACTGATAAAAACGAGAGCGACTGAGACCAGATGGCAATCCGCAATCCACGCAGAGTCAGACTAGATGACCCCCCCAGACCCTCACCCTTCCCCTGCAGGACTCAACGGGAGCTTCACATTGGAGCTGAGCCATGGCGAAGCTCCGCCTCGTCCTCTGGCGCCTGGCGCCCCCTGCTGGCCTCCACCAGAAGAGTCCCGTGCGCTTTCCAGGTGGGTCTGGAGCTCCTCGCTCTCGCCGGCCGGCTCCTTCACCGGAGCATGTCAAGAGCGCTGTCTCCCCCTCTACAGGTGACCTTTTCCTCGGTGGTGAGCGTGGCGCTGGACGATGTGCAGTTCAGGAACTGTGGCCCCCAAAGTAAGGCTTTCTTTTCCGCCTCCCCCAAACCCAGCCAACCAGATAGACTGCCTCTGGGCTTGGAGGTTCCCCTTTCACCATCCCAACATTTCCAGGTCCCCGGAGCTGCGCCCCAGACGAGCGCCCATGCCTACCAAGCAGCTGCGTCACCCCTGCCCGCCATTGTGATGGCACCAAGGACTGTGGCGATGGCGGCGACAAACAGGGTTGCAGTGAGCATTCGAGGCCAGGGGAGGTGTGGGCACCACTGGAAGGGGGGAGGGCAGAAAAGGCACCCCTGGGACCCACCCACCTGCCTTTCTCCCCCAGAGACCTTCCTCTCATGCTTCTTTGAGGAGGGCTGGTGCAGTTGGGCGGCGGATGCCAACCAGAACCTTTCCTGGGCGAGAAACTGCAGCTCCCAGGCGCCACCGTCCCCAGCCCGCCCCACCCGCGACCAGACCACCAACACGCCGGAAGGTGGGTGCTGGTTGTTAATATGTAGAGGATGTCAGCAAGGCTGAACCTTTCCGTAAAGAAACTATTTGAATCAAGTCTTACCAATTTGGGGCATGTGCAGAGTTCGGCACTGGGTGCTTTCTCTCTCCAGTTGGTAGACATGACAGCTGACAGCCTTCAGTTCTCCACTGGGTAGACTGAAGAGCTTTGTGATCTACCTGAAGGGGATCAACAACCCAGTCTACCCAGAGCCAAAGGCTGCCTGGTATGATGTTCTGAACTGCAAATCCAAAGGAGGTCTTGTGGGAGTGGTTGGGTGCAGGCGTACCACAGATGGAAGTCAAACTCCAAAGTGATCAGTTCTAGTACTTTATTAAAAGCTTTATTACAGCAAATCAGTCTGCCAGGCCTCCCACCCTTTAGAGTTGCAGGACAGACACCTCAGCAAGGAGTTGGCTTGTCCGCACCCAAGCAAACTTTCATACATCTGTATACACAAAGCAGCATTCTTCACTTCGGCCAGGACTTCCCATCACTCCACTTGACCAGATGAGGGCATAGGTGGCAAATACCAAAGTCTTATAGCTAGCTCCTCTTTCTGGACTCCATGCACCCGAAGCCCCCAGTTAAGGATAGCATCAAAACAAGCCAATTAGCTTATACGAGCTCATCACTACAACAACTACCTATTAATTGTGGGGTTATCTTGACTACCAAAATGGTGTTTGCAGAGCTTCCAGAACAGTTCACCTTTGGTTCAACACAACCCACCTCTTCCAGATAACCCTAACAATCTACACGCCCAATCTTCCGCAAGTTCCTCGGGGTCTAGAAGGAGTGGAGTTATGCGGTGAATCTGTTACTCGGCTTGCAAGAAAAACCCACAACAGCAATGCAAAAATATGCAATGAAGCAATCTCATAGTTATAATTGTAACAAAAAACACCAGTAAGTGGTGCCACCCCCTGCAAGTCCTTGGAAGCACCCCTGGACCATGGTCCTCCACGATTCATGTTCCAGTCAGGCTACCTTGGCACAATCTTGATATAAAGCATGCACCATCTTATTTAGCTAGACTTATCTGAAATATATGTTCTAATACACAAATCATTTTTATTTAACAGCTTGAAATATCACAAAAAGCCTCCATGTCCGTGTTCTGGTCATTTGCATGTAGATCCAACATTATATGAGTCACCGGTTGCTGCCAAACAATAAGTCCAGTCATGGCAGAAACTTCTGCTGCCCCAGTGAGAATTCACGACCGCCAAGCTCCAGATCCACGTGAAGTACAGGAACATTCTGGCACAGGTATGGATACAGCCAGCAGAGGAAACGTAGGACCAATCCCAATATCCACTCCAGTGGCAGCCTATTAATGAACAAACAAATATTGGTTAGGTGCTCAGAGAATAACTTGCACCTAAATATTAGTAAGACAAAGGAGATGCTGTTGGACTTCCGGAGGAAGAGAGGGGAACCAGCCCCAATGTATATCTAGGGGGGGTGCTGTGTGGAGAGAGTCCCCTGCTTTAAATTCCTGGGAGTTTACCTTAGTGAGGACCTCACTTGGAAAATCTTCTACCCTCGGGCAGGAGATATAGAAGTATAATCAGTCATACCAACAGGCTAAAAAATAGCTTCTATCTGTGGGCTGTTAGGCTGTTGAATGGAAAATAACATAGCAAAATTGACTTGCGAGGTGGTGTGTTGTTCGATAAGCACACAGAGTGCAGCAAGATTGTTTGGGGGAGGAGGCTTGTTTAATTTCATTGTACACAGGTTATATAATGACAATAAAGGTATTATTACTCTGGGCACATCATCGCCTTGTCCAAGCTGGGCTCAGAACTTCAGTGGTGTGCAGGTGAGCTTCTCCCAGCCTGGCAGGAAAATTATTGCAGAGCATGGAGGATCAGATTTACTTCTCATTTCACACACACACACCCCAAGTACTTGCACTCATTCCAGGGCTCACCCAGATCTTGGGGTTATTGTACCATAAGTGCCAATAGGCATCCAAAGCCCCAATTCAGTGGGGACCACAGCAGGAGCTGTACCTATCAATCCTTCTCTCAAGACACAGAACCTTCTGAGGCTCATGTAGACAACTGTGCAGCAGGCTACACTTTCCACACTCAAAGAACTGGAGGAGCACCCATCACCCCCTTAGCTTTTCCACAGGGGATCCCTTTCCAGTCTTCCAGTTGTTAGACAGCTGTAATGCATCTTCCAGAATGGGAGCCCACCCCTTCAGGGTTTTGGATGACCCAGGCAGAATTTGGATTTGCTGTTCCAGTAATCCTGAATTTCAGGAGCTTTGACTAGATGATTCCTGGTCTCTTACAACTCTACTATTCTATAATCCATTCATGCATTTTGTGGTTCCAATGCATGATACCCGCTGCTAGGAAAAACAGCAGCTCCTTTGAAGAGCTGAGTATCCAACCTCACAGCCCTCACGTAGTGGTGGAACATCTGGCACTATGTGGGCTTACCATCAATACCAGAAGTTCCTAATGGTCTCCCTGGAGAACGTCCCCAAAAGAAAGTGGTGGTCAATGCTAAAATGGCACTAAAGAGGTCAGGCAAATGGAAATAGCTTAGGATCCCATTCACCACTGAGAGAAGAATGGCAATCCAACCCCTTGAGAGGCTGCAAGGGAAATCTTGAGGAAGGGTTCCCTGAAACCCCAACACAGGGTGTTCAGACTACAGACTGTGGTCCTACCCTACTTTTACAACCAGCTGTCGTTAGAGTTGGAGGGGTGCAAATGCTTACCTGCATGGACCACTGCTCAAGGGCAAGTAGAACCTGGCTTGGTCTTCCGGCATCCAGACTTGTGGCGTAGTTTCACAACAAGGTAAATGATGGAGGTCCCTGTTTGCAATGGCTGAGATGGAGCATACGGAGCCTGCATAGAGAACACCTTCATAAATTGCCTTTAAGCAGGTTGGCAAGCAGTCCTTAGCTGGGAACTTCCTGGCAAAGGAACTGGAGGTAATGGAACGTCACTTCAGAAACAGAGGAAGCTTCCTGCATACAACAGGGGCCCTGAGTGAAAGATGGATTGATGAAGCAGGGGAGCACATTGATGGTGGGGGTTAGAAGAAGAATAAAAAACACCAAACCAAGAGGCATGGTTGCACGTGTTTTCTGTCAGGAAGGGATTACTTTAATTCCATAAAACTCTGGATAATTGTGCTCCCAATATGAAAACGTCTAGCCAGAGGCAGAAGACTTGACAGACTCTGCAGAGGTGGATGCCATATATCTGAGACCCTGAACCAATACAAGGGTGTTACAGTAGTCTACAGACACTGTGCAACAGAAACTGCAAGTTACATGTAACTTCAGTAAGAGTGCCATGGAGTGAGCATAAAAGAACTGTTGCCTTTAGGAATAATAGGAAAGAAATATCTCCAGGCTCCATCACCATGGGTTGTGATCGGAGGGCTGTATGCTGTATGCTTACAGCATTGTCAGATAGAAGAGAGCAGGATTAAAAACTAGTGCTACAAAACACACCATAATACAAAATAAACGAGTCACCCCCCCCAAACAATTTTCCCCCAAAAAATAAATAAATAGCCTAATGCCTTGTCCTGCCTCAGCCGGCACCTAGCAGTTGACTTAGAACTGGTGCAGACCATAGGAATCTGACTGTTTAATTAAAACAAAGCATCGCGAAGGCCAGCGGCGGGTGTTGATGGGATCTGATTTCTGCCCAGTGCTCTGAATGTCAAAGTGAAAAAATTCAATGAAGCGCGGGTAAACGGCGGGAGTAACTATGACTCTCTTGACCCAGCATGACTGGGTCTATGGCTGCACAAAGTTCCTGTCGGGCAGGGACTATCGCAACTCCATACGGATGCGCATTAATGCGCTTCTGACCAGGTCCCGCTTGGCTAGGGGACGGAGAGCTGACCGGCTATGTCGTGGCGGGTGCCAGGCGCCCGAAACTCTGAACCACGTCCTCCAGGTCTGCTACAGGTCTCATGCGGCTAGGGTCCGCCGGCATGATGCTGTAGTGAAATATATCGCTAAAGGACTTCGGAGGCAGGGGTATCACGTGGATTTAGAGCCTCACTTTCGAACATCAGAAGGTTTGAGGAAACCCGACATAGTAGCGAGTATTGGACGAACCGCATTGATAGTCGATGCCCAGGTGTTGGGCGAGCAGGCGGACCTGCGGAGGGCCCATGCCCAAAAAGTCCAGTATTACGCGGGGAACACCAGTCTCCTGGAGTTGGTAAAAGAGCGCTACCAAGTGGAAGACCTGAGCACCACATCTGCAATGCTCTCCTGCAGGGGTGTGTGGAGTGACCGCTCGGCAGAGGACCTGCTAGCCCTTGGTATTGTCCGGAAACAAGATCTTAGGGTCCTCTCGTCTCGGGTGTTGATTGGTGGCCTGTATGCGCACACGGTCTTTAACAGGACTACGGCTACCCTCGGTACTGGTTTTTGAGCACCCAGGAAATTGCCCAGGCCGGCACGGGTCTGCTAGAAAAGAAAATCCGTACTTCTGCGGTTAAACAGAAGCAATGTCTGAGGGGCGTGGAGCCCAGATGATGATTAAAAAAAATTAAAAAAAAATTTAAAAATGTCAGCTGCTGATCTGTGATGTTCTACTGATCGATCTTTGGTGGTCTTTTCCACGTGCCTATCCCTACCTCCTCGTGGTGAGAGTCAGGCAACGTCTTTAGGCGGCTAACAGGGAAGGCTTATCTGAACCTCTGGGTCCGTGCCAGAGAGGGTCAGTTTACCCTCACCCAGATCCCTAGAGGATATGAATCATTGCAATGCAAAGAGAGGTGGCGGGTCATCGGACCGTACCACCCGGGTGAGGAGCAGCTCCCGTGCTGCTTGGCCTGGTGTAGTTCCTGCGATGGAACAACCAGTTTTCGTATGTGAACACTCAGATTGCGAGAGAGCCTTTAACACCAAGAGTGGACGTGGTGTCCATCACCGACGAGCCCACCCAGACTGGTATGATGCACAACAAAACACGCATCAGGTGAAAAGGAGATGGACCCCCGAGGAAACAGCACTGCTGGCTAAAGAGGAGGCGCAACTCCTAACCTTGGGGACACGCCATATGAACCTAGGCCTGATGGAGAAATTTCCAGAGAGAACAGCTGAGGCAATAAAAGCCCATAGGCGCCAGCAGGCCTACCAGGAATTGGTTGCAACGTATATCCAGGAACAGCTAGAGGTGGTAGACGGACCAGCCCCTCAACCTGTGGTGGAAGCTTCGAATACCCAGTGGCGTGACAGGCTGATACAACACCTGCAGCAGCTCCCCAGAATGCCAACCACCTCGGAACACCTCGTGCGATTGGAAAGGCTGAGTCCCACCATCGGGTCGAGGATGCTCACCGACGTGTATGAAGAGCTGTCCCTGGTTGTGTGGGGCACGCAAGGTATGCAACCCTGGAGGGCGCAGAGAGGGGAACGAAGTAGCCAAGAACAACAGACATCCAATAGGCGGAAGAGGCGAGAGCAATATGCCAAATTCCAACATCTATGGCATAAGAGTCCCACTAAATGTATTAAGTGGGCTCTTGATAAGAACAGGGACATGCCAATAGAAAATGACGCGAGCCTCTTTCCGTATGGGGAAAAGCTAATGACCAGGGCTCCGGACTGCTCACCTGGCCCTGGCCCCAGGAGGGATGTTATAACATCCTTATGGGAACCCATGACTGCTGCTGAGATAAAGAGAGCCATGCCATCCGTCTCAACGGCACCAGGACCTGACGGAATGACTGTGGAACAGGTGAAGAAGCTGCCTCTAGGTGCGCTGGAGCGGCTCTTCAACCTAATAATGGTATGTGGGAAATGCCCCCAGTCGTTGCTGGGGGCTCGAACAACACTGATTCCCAAAAAAGATCATGCTCAAGATCCGGGGGACTTCCGCCCTATAACTGTGTCCCCAGTATTGACCAGAGTCTTCCATAAGGTCCTGGCTGCGTGGTTGACTCGGGAAGTCGACCTAGACCCAAGACAACGGGCCTTCCAGCAGTTCGATGGGTGTTCCTAAAACATCTTCCTCCTGGATATGGTACTCCGGAACCACAAGCAGCGGTCGAAACCGTTGTACTTGACATCCCTGGCGAAAGCGTTCGACTCTGTGGCCCATAATACCATCAAGGAAACCCTTCAGATGATGGGGATCCCCAACCCAAAGACACACTATATAAGTGATGTCTATGACCGGAGTACCACCGTACCTTCGTGCGGTGGTGCGACCTCCCAGGAATTTCACCCCAGGTGTGGGGTGAAGCAGGGTGGCCCCATGTCACCCTGCATATTTAATATGATCATGGACCGTCTCCTTCGGAAGATACCGAAGGAGGTAGGGGCCGACCTGGGAGAAGGCGTGACAGTGAACAGCGTAGCCTTTGCAGACGACCTGGTGTTTGTGGCGTCTACACCAGTAGGGCTACAAACTACCATCGACATAGTGGGTAGACATCTAGCACTATGTGGCCTCACTGTAAACTCTGGGAAGAGCTTGACAGTATCATTGGAAGTCGTCCCCAAGGAGAAGAAAACGGTGGTGAACCTGCGGCAGGTAGTCACCTGTAACAGCAAACCGTTGCAAGCTCTCAAGCGGTCGGACCACTGGCACTACGTGGGCGTGCCCTTCAAGCCAGAAGGACGCATGGCAATTCAGCCTCTGGACCATCTAAAGGAGCTTCTGGACACCATTGGCAAAGCTCCCTTGAAGCCTCAGCAATGGATGTTTGGCTTTCGTGCCATCGCTATACCATCAGCTCTCTATGGGCTCAACCACAGTGGGACTGCTCAACAGAGTGGACCGCTGTGTGAGGACGGCAGTGAGAAAGTGGCTAGGTCTCCCGGATAGTACGCCTGTTGTGTACTTCCACACTAAGGTCAGTGACGGAGGCCTAGGAATTCCGGCGATGCACTGGATGATGCCACGACTTCGTAGGGATCAGCTCCTATGACTGCCACTGGTAAGGATGGAGCAGTCTACATCTGGGACCTTTCTGAGGTGGGAGCTCTCTGTTAGAGGGGCGGCTACTAGAGAAGGGAAATTGCCTGTTTACAGCTCAGGCACAAAAACGCCGATGGGCCAGTCTCCTCTACCAATCAGTGGGTGGTTGTGCATTGAAGGAGTCTGGGAAAACCCGTAGCCAGCACAACTGGGTGCACTAAGTTCCTGTCGGGCAAGGACTATCGTAATTCCATTCAGATGCACATCAATGTGCTTCCGACCAGGTCCCGCTTGGCCAGGGGACAGAGAGCTGACCGGCTAGATCGCGGCGGGTGCCAGATGCCCGAAACTCTGAACCACGTTCTCCAAGTCTGCTACAGGTCTCATACAGCGGCCTGTCTCTCCTGGATCAAGGAATGGTGTACACTACAAAACACAGACCTTCTAGACCTGGAAGGACATTACAACCGTTATGGCTGGCATGCCTGCTTAAGGTTATGATAAAGTTAAGATCCACAAAAAATTAATAATCATATTATAAGGAAACCTTTCTATATGGTTTGGGAAAATACAAAGATTTGCTTGAACCTAAAACTCTGTGGTGGATATCTCCCCTTGAAGCACTAGCAGTGAAGAAGAAAAAATATGGAAGGAAGAGGAATGAAAAGGCTCTGAAGAAATGAGAGAACATCTGTCAGGTTGGTTACAATATCACCAACTTTACGAGGTATTTAAACTAGAGAAATGGTTTTGCGATGGAACCCTCTACATTGGAAAAAGAACTGATCAACTCTAAAGTGAAAATCCTCTCCAATCTGTAATCCTCTAAAATCTGTAATGGTCAAGTGGGCTCAAGATTTTGGCTATAGTATCCCAATGAATGCCTGGGAAAATCTATGAAGTTCACCGCATGCTACACCTTGAAAGAAAATTTTATGTAGATGCAATTCTGCTGGTACGTAACACCCCTAAAATTATTCAAAATGTATAAGAACATTTCAAGTAAATGCTGGAGATGTGGGGAAGCGGAAGGCTCAATGTTACATATGTGGTGGACCTGTAAGAAAATAAAGGAATTTTGCAATGTAATTTATAATGAGCTCAAAAGAATTATGATGGCATTCTTCATTTTAAAAAATGGAGGCTTTCCTCCTGGGGATATTAGGCCCAGACATACCTGTGGACGAACAGGTGGACCTGCAGAGGGCTCATGCTCAGAAAGTCCACTACTACGCCGGCAACACTAGTCTCCTGGAGTTGGTTAAAGAGCGCTACCAAGTGATAAAAAAGAGAGGAGGCTTCACACTCCCTGATCTAGAGTTAAGTCATGCAGCTGCAGCACTACTGTGGATGAAAGACTGGATAACATTAAGGGATTTTGATGTATTAGATTTGGAGGGATATGATAATCGGTATGGGTGGCATGCCTATTTATTATATGAGAAGGTAAAGGTCCACAGGGGCTTCCTGAATCATTTAATAAGGAAATAATTATATAAGATCTGGTCAAAATATAAAGGAATACTAGAACCCAAGAACCCCCTGTGGACCTCACCTACAGAAGCACAGGCAGTTAAGAAAAAGAATATGGAAGGGGAATGGGCCACATACCGATTATTATTAGAAGGACAACAGGATGGACCTATACTGAAAAAATATGAAGAAATTAAAGGGCATTTGACAAACTGGCTGCAATATTTTCAAATACATCAAAGATTAACCATTGATAAAAAAGTAGGGCTTGCAAAAGAAACATCAGAATTTGAAAAAGAATTGATACAAAGTAAAGGAAAATATATCTCACGGGTATACGACCTCCTATTGGAATGGGAGGTAAAGGAAGAACAAGTGAAAGCCAAAATGGTGAGATGGACACAAGAGTTGGGTTATAATATTTATGGAACAATGGGAAAAATTACGGTGGGAAGACATAAAATTCATGGCCTGCTACAGTCTCATGAAAAACAAAATTAAGATGAGGTATAGATGGCATCAAACTCCAGAAAAACTTGCTAAAATGTATAAGAACAGATCACCTTTATGTTGGAGGTGTAATAAAGAAATTGGGTCTTATTTGCATATGTGGTGGAAAGGTACAGATATTTATGTTTTTTTGGAATAATATATATGAAGAAATTTAAGAATTATTTAAATTAACATTAAATTAACATTCAAAAAGGGGCCAGAAATATTTTTATTAAGCATTTTGCCAAAAGAAATAGGGAAATAAAAAAAGAACATTGTTCATGTACGGAATAATGATGGTCAGAATTTTAGTAGCAAGAAATTGGAAAGACACAATAATACCCAACACGGAAGACTGGCAAATCCTAATGGTAGAATAGCTGCAGGTAGCGAAAGCAACAGGAAGAGTAAGAGGCCAACCAAAACAAAAAGTCTATAAGGATTGTGGAATCTTTAAAGAATATTAAGAAAACTATGGAATAAAAGGAAACATCTTGGCTGAATTAGACTGATCCCTGCATTGTATAAATCTAAGTTCATAGGGAGGTAAAAAGAAATTATATAAGAAATATGTAACTGTGCGGTATAAAGTAATGGATAGATAAAGTACAGTGAGATTAACTGGAAGCCAGCTTTCAATTTCTTCTCTGTAACTTTTATAATTGTGTTCAGTATCAGGAGTATATAAGTTGATAATAATATTAATCTTCTTGTATCTTATAATGTGTAGTTTGATTTTTCTGTTATTTGTTTGTTTGTTTGTGTTTGTTTACTTGTATGTACATCTGTTTTTTCATAAAGGTATTTATTTAAAATTAATAAAGATATATTTAAAATAAAAAATAAGTGTGCTACTAAGTGGAAGACCTGAGAACCACATCTGCAACACTCTCCTGCAGAGGGGTGTGGAGTGATCGCTTGGCAGAGGACCTGTTAGCCTGGGGTATTGTCTGGAATCAAGACCTTAAGGTTCTCTCATCATGAGTGGTGATTGGAGGCATTTATGCTCATTCCATCTTTAACAAAACAGCCGCCTCCCTCGGTGCTGGGATGTGAGCGCCCAGAAAATTCCCCAGGTATAGCATGGGACTGCTAGAAAATAATCCATACCTCTGTGGATAAAGAGATGCAACGTCTGAGGGGCGTGGTGCCCCGATGATGACAAAAAAGAGCCAAATTCCTCATCTAGTGACACGCATGAATGGATGAACGAGATTCCCACTGTCCCCACCTATCTAGTGAAACCACAGTCAAGGGAATGGGCTTGGCGGAATCAGCAGGGAAAGACATGAGGTGTGGACTAAGTGGGAGGCCCGCCTGTTTTTCACTTACCCAGTGAGGGGGGGTGCTGCCTAGTGGCCCACTTTTGGTAAACTTCGAGGGGAAGCACAGCCAGAAGGAAACCGGGCACTCCCCTCTTGGTATTATAAATACTTGTTGCACATAGTCAGTGAGCAGGTGGGCTTCGACAGCGATCCATTTCCCGGTCAGCAAGGGGTCTGGGGTGCCCTCTCTGTAGACAATTTGCAAACCCTTGGAATTATAACTAAAATGGGTATCAAGGTCATATCACCCCTAGTTGTGATTGGAGGCATTTAATCTTTGACGCCTCCCTTTCTATGGAGCCGCAGGTTTCAGCTACAAGGCAGCCAAGTAGGGCCATGTTGCCCCACCCACCCGCCTGCCCGCCCGCCCGCGCAGCCGGGAGCCCGGCCAGTGGACGCAGCACTTGATGGGCACGACCAGAGCCGTAGCTAGGTAATCTTGCGCCCCTGGCAGAACCGTCCAGATTGCGCCCCCTAGCCATGGATAAGTTGGCTCTTCTTTCCGCCTCTCGCGAGGAGGACTAGGTCCCTAGGCTACCAGGTGGTGGAGAGCCGCACACACAGTGGCGGAGGAAGTGGGGTGCGGTGGGGTTTTCCCGTCCTGGGTGTCATAGGGGTGTCATGGGGGTGACATCGCTAGCTGCGGGCGGTGCCCGCCCTCCTCTCCCCGCGCACGGCTAGCCCTGCCCCCGCACAGCCCCGCCCCCGCGTGCACAGCAAGTGCACCTAGCTCCCCCTCTGCGCACACATCCCCTCGCCGCCACCTTTGCCCTGGACCGAACCGTTCGCCCTCCTCCTAAAGCGGGAGGCGGACCTCTTTCTACTTCGGGAGGAACAATCTGCACATGCCCAGAGGCACTCTGATAATTGTGATTTCAAAAATTATATCTTTGCACTCTGGGGCTCCCGCATAGGGCTGTGGGAGAGGCTGTTGCCCCAGCTGCAAGCGGGGCGCGGGTAGTATTATAGGCTACCCTTCCGTATCCTTCCAGAAGGGTCTGAAGCGTGCTTGGAAGGCGCTCGGGTGCTGCCCCGCCTCCCCTGCCGACGCCCTTTCCCCGGCTCCGGTAGCTCCACCCCGAGAGGACACCCACCTTCCTTCCTTCCTTCCCTCCCTCCCGCTCTCTCACGCGCGCCCTCCTGCCCATTCATTCATTCGCCGGCTACGCAAACAGCAAGAAGAGGCGCCCGCCGCGCGCGCAAGTTCTCCCGCTCGAGGGCGCACGGAGCAGATTTTGCGGGGGGCCTCGCCTGCGCCCCTGGCGGGGGGCCTTCCTCTCCACCCTCTACCTATGGCCCTGGCACGACCCAGGCACCCCAAGCCGGGCCCCCCTCAAAAACAAGGCCAGCACCCAACATGCTACACCCCCTGGGTGTGTGCTTTCTTACGTTCAGATCTCTGACCCCCTGCTGCTTTTGGTGGGATGGGCGAGAGAAGAGAGAAATTAGACATTGAGGACTCAAACAAGACAGATGTAAATAACCCTGTGCTGTGGCAAAGGAAGTGAAACAATTCCTTATATTCCTGGGAAAGGACTTGCAGGATGTAACAACTTTTAAAGACTTTAAACACACCACACACACACACACACACACACACACACACACACACACACACACACACACACACACACACACAACCCTTTAAAAATAATTACTATTTTCCCAGTCACAAGTTAGGCAAAAGGCAGCCAGGTATTTTAAAGCGATCGTTCCAAGCCCACAAAACCTTTGTAACCAGTCTGCCACCAGACAAACGTGTATACACCCACAACTGGGAGAAGACACACAATCATGACATCATACACACGTGCGCACACCAGGCAAGAGTTAAAACAGGAACGCGAGGAGGAGAGTAAGCGTTTTCCCTGCCCAATGCAGCTCCCCGTCAAGCACTGTCCTATCAGGCTACATTGGGATTGCAATTGCAGGACACTTTCTACTTGGCAAGAAACATTTCTTCACCTTACATGGAACCTAAGATGACTACAAATGTATTATTTCCTGAAATGAGTAACGAAACAAAATTGAAAGGAACCTCGTTGAAGGAAACTTACTTGGGAGTAAATTTACCCATCAAAACTCAAAGGATTTCATAACTCAAAGAGGGGTGGCAAAAAGGGTCAAAGAGGCTTTTAAAATGCTATGTTAAAAGGAAACCTGAGAGTCTTGGCCTGGGCATAGCCAAGAAGGGGAGGCAGGGGGGCAGCTGCCCCCTCCCACATCAAGTAAAACAATAATAATACTTAACTGACCAATCAGGTTGTTCTGCCTCCCCCAAGACCTGGCTACGCCCATGGGTCTTCACTGATCTTAGGAAATGCAGCCCTTTAACAATCCTTTAACCAAATAAATCCTACCTCAGATAGCCTCTGCACATGGAAGCTCTACTGTTGACAAGCAATTTACTTTTACTGGAAGGGGCACTAATTTTCCCTTTGGTCATACAGTCATACAACGTCTTAGTAATAATAGATCATTTGAGGTATCAAGATGTTACCTTTAAAGCCAAAATTAAACTCAGGGAAACTTCAAACTCCAAAACTTATGGCAAAAGTTTTTCTTAACATTTCTAAACCTTAAGAGTGCAAATCCTGAGTTAACCGAAGCCTCTGAAAACTCCTCCTCCTATTAACAAGCACAGTGTCAAATAATATATACTGCCTATTTTTATGCCATTTAATAACAAATGTGTTGAGCTTTGTGTGTGTGCGTGCAAATGTGTGTGGAGTGTGCGTGTACCAAACTAAGAGAGAGCTCTCTGGGTTTAGTCAGTCAACCAGCTGCAAATCCACTTTATCCAGCCCTCATTTGTATTTATAGCCCACCTCTTGTCCTAGGAGCTAAAGGTGGTGTAAGGTGAAATAAAAGCTGGGTCGTTTTTTTAACTACAGAAACAATCCTGAACCTGATTTTTAAATCCTTTCTCTTTTCCTTCCTCCAAAAGGGGTGCTGTCACAATTAGCATTTGGTGCAGACAGGGGCAAAATGTGAAACTCCCAGAAGTTCCAACTCCAACCCCCCCCCCCAGCACCTGTCCTGGATCTGGCTGCTCTTGGCAGAACTTGCCCCCTCTTCTCCCTTGTTTCCTGTATGCGACAGTCCCTCCGCACACCTCGCTCCAGCCATTTCTGCCACACCTTCGCATTGCACGCCTCCTTGGTCTTCATCACACTCCTCACAGCTGCCTATCCTTAAGTAGGGGAGGCTATTAGGGCAGGTTCCAATCTGAATCAGTTACAGGTGCAGGGATGACGTGCTTTGTACTTCCAGCCCTATCTTCCCTGGCTAGGCACAGCTGCGAGCGTTTCCTCAGACATCCCCCACCTGTGTTTAATTCCCTCCAGGCTGCTGATCAAAGTGCACACAGCTGCTGGCAGGGAAATTAGGCTTTCTTCCATGGGTCAAAGACTCAATTCGGCACCGCCCCCTCCCCGCCCCATGTGAGCTCACAAGCACTCACACACACAAGGAGCTCCACACGTTTGTTCTTAAAGGGCATAAAAATAGGCATATTATTTGAATACAAGGTTGTGTTTATATCTAATATTTCACTGATTCCCAACGTAAGTTACACAACAAAAAATGCAACATAACATATAACTGCAAGGGGGGGAAGGGCGGAAGAAAACTTTTTAACAGTATTAGGAGATGTAATGTATATAAATTTATAACAATTTTTTAAATTATTTTTTTGCTACAGGTTAGCTGTGATATAAATCAATTACAGTTCTATATTAAAGGCCAAAGTCAGGCTCCCTGAGAACCGGGCAGTGCAGAGGGAAATAAAAATACAAAAGGACAGTGTACATGATGTCCCAGACATGACAACCACACCATAAAGCTTCACGCCAACCAGATATTCCTGTTCACTTCAGGGCACAAGACGTTGGACATAATATTATGTTTGCTGACTGGGAACAGTTGTGGACCACAGGTATGAAATTTACAGCATGTAATGCCCTAAGAGAGAATATTATGAAAATGATATACAGGTGGTACATGACCCCAGTCAGGCTTGCAAAAATCTATCATTTGCCCGACAATAAATGTTGGAAATGTAAAGAAACTGAAGGTACATGCCCAAGGATTAAGGCTTTCTGGGAAATGATATATAATGAATTGAAAAAGGTATTTAAGTATACCTTCTTGAAGAAACCAGAGGCCTTTCTCCTGGGCATAGTCGGCCAATTGGTGCCAAAGAAGGATAGAACTTTTTTTATGCATGCTACAACAGCTGCAAGAATTCTCATTGCAAAGTATTGGAAGACACAAGATCTACCCACTTTGGAAGAATGGCAGATGAAGGTGATAGACTATATGGAATTGGCAGAAATGACTAGCAGAATCCGGGACCAGGAAGAAGAGTCGGTGGAAGAAGATTGGAAGAAATTTAAAGATTACTTACAGAAATATTGTAAAATTAATGAATGATAGAATGATGTTGGATAGAAATTAAGTGGTTTCTAGCTGTAATGCTTTAAGAGAATATGAAAAAAAGGTCTATAAATGGGTAAAAGCTTAATGGTAAGGATTTGCTGAACTAATAAATTTAAGTGGAATACAAAAAGGGAGGTATGAGGAGGTCCGGGGAAATAAGATTAAGGAAAATAAGAAACGGAAAATTAATGTGTTTTTAACTGTTTTATTTTGCATTTTTCTTTTTATTTTTCCATTTTTTATTGCAATGTGTTAAAAAATCTTAATAGATATCTTATAAAAAAACCCCGAAAGCTCACTGGGTGTTTAGCAGGCTATTAATTAACTCAATAACTCAAAGTAATTTGGACAGATTTGTAAAAATCTGAAAAGTAATAAAAATATATTTAAAAATAACAACAACAACAACAACAACAACAACAACAACAACAACAACAATAATAATAATAATAATAATAATAATAATAATAATAATAATAATAATAATAATAAAAGATATTCCTGTTCACTTCAGGAACTAAGGCGCTTAAATTATCATTAACCGTTCCTCATTGCTCCACCACCAGGACCTGGGGTCTAAGCCCATGTCTTCTCTGTCTTGGGGGGGAAGGGGCGACTCCTGGGCAAAAAGCTCCCCCCACTCCTCATCCAGCCGGTCCCGGACATGGACTTCCCAGCCTCCTGCTTGCTGCTGCCTCCTTGTGCTGATCCATGGCAGGTGCTCTGTTTAGGGACTTACCAAAGGAATCCTGCAAAGGGAGATATTACTGGAGCCTGACATGCTTGTATGTTTGGTGGCATTTTATGCATTGTGACTTGCTATCATTTTTATTGATTATAGCTTAGTAATTCTTTACTGTAATTGTTAAGTGTAAACTGTTCGATTATTATGCGCATATATTTAATTTTACTATTCTTTTTTTTTTAAAAAAATAAATTTTTATTGATTTTCAACCAGAATACATTTATGTACATTTGTTATACAAATAGATCTCATATAAAACCTTTAGCTCTGCTGAGCTTCAGACTTCCTTCCCCCCTTCGATAAGTATCTTATAATTTCATTACATCTCGTATTTTATTCGTTTATCTAATTAACCATATGCTCTTGAAGTTAATCAAACCCTGCCATGGTCTTTAAAGATTTACTATTATCTCTTATATACACCAAATATTTACTCCAATTTTCAGAAAACTTCTGGTCTTCCTGATCTCGTATTCTCCCTGATAATCTAGCCGGTTCCGCATCATTTATCCATTTAACCTGCCAGTCCGAAATAGTTGGTAATACATTTGTCTTCCAATTCTGGGCCAACATAATCCTTGCTTCCGTCATGGCATACAAAAATAAATTCTTATCCTTCTTTTTAACCTCCTTTCCCACTAATCCCAAAAGAATCTGGTTGAGCCGTTTTTGAGCCAGCGACGGGAAAGTGGATTATAAAGACGGAAGGTGGATCTATAAAGTACGATAGTAAGACTACTACCCCCTTCTTTGCTATATTCAGGAGGAGATTGTGCTATGTGATATAAGGGATTGTAATCAAAGAAAATTATAGTGTTTGGAGGGCTTGAAAAAAATTTTTGGAGGCTTTGGGGCGATTTTGAGGAGCGTGGCGAGTGGACTCTTTGACTCTGTCGGAGCCTCTTCACCTCCTCCTTCCTCTTGGTGGTGGAGAGAAGAAGAAAACAGCGATATACTCTCCCCAATTACAGACTTCTATAGGACTGATTTGGAGTGAAAATAAGAGAGAAGGGAAGTAAAAAAGAAGACAGAATATAAGCCCCTTTCTGGTCAAAGTGCTGGGGGCTGTGTTTCACCTCTTCTCCTTGCGATTACAAGGTGCAGTTTGCAGGCTGCCTTATGGCAGCGCTTAGGGGGACTCTTTAAGGGCTGTGGCGAGTGGACTCTGTGACTCCTTCCTATTTAATTCCCCCCTTCACCTTGCGAGCGTTTTGAAGTCCTGCTCGAAGGGATACTGCCGGTCTGATGCGCCCCTTTATTCACCGGAGTTGGTGGTGGGCGCATGTATCCCCCCCCCATTCCAGGATCCCATCTCTTCCCACTTTCAGAGGAGCCATCAGAAATAAATAACTTCCTTATTAGAAGCCAAGGGCTCCCTGGGGCCCCATAATGTTCTCAGCAGATTTTGTTCGTCGCTGGCTTTTAGTTTTAAAAAAAGATTTTTACTAATAATCTTACTGCTTTATTCTTTTTACAAACAGCTTTGAGGTTTTCTACAATCAATAATTAACAAATCTCCACCGAGTGGCGTCTCCTTTCATTTATGGAATGGAAATTTACTCTGCACGTGCTCAGGGACACTTTCATCATGGTGCTGGGAGGGACGCTCTGCAGAGTAGGAGCCAATTCCGGGGGCCGGTAAAATATTTGCGCCCCCCAGTAAAATATTTGAGGGGGCCGCCCGTCAAAAAAGGTTGCTGGTCATTCATTGCTGTTCAAATGGTGTGCGCGCGCCATGTCTTGTGATCGATTATGCGGGGCGGGACTTACCTGTCCCCATGAGTAGCCAAGGGAGGACAGAGGGCAGTTGCCCCCCTAAATCAAGAAAATTAAAAAATGCTTAACTAACTGACCAGCTGATTCCGTCCATCCCCCCAACATCAATCATGGCTACGCCCATGCCTGCCCCCCCCCGGCACCCTGGAAGGAGGCTGCTGGCACCACAGGATCACCTCTCCCTTCCTCTGTGCTCCAGGGGGAGAAGAGGCACACTCACGTGGCCATTGCTCTCGCTGCGGTGTCCACTGAGACAGGCGGTCACTCGCTTGGAGAGGGAGGGGTTCTGTGCTGTTGGAGGAGGACTTGGAGCAAACTCCGCCCCCCCCGAGGTTGGGAAATGAGTGGTTGTGTGTCTGCGAGAGAGTGCGGGCTCATGGTCCATGACTGACAAGGAAGGAAGAGGCTCAGCGAGAGAGCAGAGCTACTTGGCTGGGGAGCAGCGGATGGGGAGCCGCGGGGCTTTCTGAGCCAGCAGCCGAGGATGCCTCTCCGTGGAGGAAGGATGCTCTGGGGCTGTGCAGGGATGCTCCTCTGCCTGGCCGGGTTGCTTCTGTCTCGGAGCGCCGCCCTGCCTGGAGCAGAGCAGGCGCTACAGGAACACCTTGTCCAACACCATCCAGAACTTGGCGCAGCTGCGGGGCTTGGAGAACTTCACAGAAATGTGAGTGTCGCCCAGGGGCGGCTTTCTGTGGGTAGGTATGATGGGAACGAGATGGGTGGGGCTCTGCAACTCCTGCCTAACTCCTCCATGGGTTCCTGGTAGAAGAGCGCAGCGGAAGTTGGGGTGCCTTTGCCTCCAGAGAATTTGGACCTCTGACTGACACATTTCTTGCAAAGCAAGCTGGGGAAAAACATCTCTAGGATCACAGGGAGCCGGAAGAGGTTTAAGGAATCTTCCTAAAAGTGAGAGAATGCAAATCTAGCATCTAAGGGGGGTCTTCTATTTTAAAAAACAGAGATGTACACACACGCCCTAAATAAACGTCTATATAATAGGGTTATGGGCAAGTGTATGCACATATCTTGACCCAGTGCATGCTCTTACAGCACAAAGATGAGTTTGAATAAGCCTCTACTGGATGATGACCCACCCCCATGTGAAATCTTTAAGGGGTGGAGAACCCAGAACCAGAAGCCAGAAGCAAGGCTGGGGCTTCCAGCTCTACCTCGAGGACAGACCAGTTCCCGGCCATCCTGCCTGCCTGCCTGCTCACCGCAAGTCTGGGGCTTCATGCTCCACCTCGGAGGAGAAACGGCTTCCCGGTCTACCCACCTCGGGGCCGGGAATCACCGGTCCACAAGGCGGGGGGGAGGCCTGGAGCCGCTGCCCGGTCTACTCGCCGGCGGAGGCGGGGAGGCTGTCTTGCCAGTCTACCTGCAGGAAAGCGCAGCTCTGCCGGGCTACCTGGCGTACTGCGTGGAACCTCTTCCCGGTCTACTGGGTTCCAGGCCCGGTGGGCTCCTCGCGTCCACGCACACCACGGCCGGCCTGCCGCATGTCCAGCGCTCCTAAACAAAGGAACAGGCTCCTTCCAGGTCTACCTGGAAGGCAGGCTGGGGACGGCCACCATGCCTGCCTGCCTGCCTGCGTGCCTGCCTGCCTGCCTGCAAGTCGCAGGGTTTGGGGCTTCCCGGTCCACCTCGGTGGAAACACGTCTTCCCGGTCAACCCTCCTTTGGGCCGGGAGGCGCCAGTGCACTAGCCGGGGGGCTGGCACCGCTGCCCGGTCTACTGGCCGGCGGAGGGGGGGAGGCTGTCTTGCAGTCTACCTGCAAGAAAGCGCGGGTCTGCCGAACTAGTGGCTTAAGGCGCGGAACCGCTGGCCATCCTTGGGCCCGCGAGGCGACGGTCTACCCGCCAGAGCAGCAGTCGGCGTTGCCTGCTCTCCCGGCCCTCTGCTCCTCTCCTGTCTACCTGCTGGGAAGGCTGGGACTCGCCGGTCTTCGTTAGAGATCGCGGTGCTTCCCGGTCCCCCCACAGGAAAGCGCGGCTCTGCCGGGCTACCTGGCGCACGGCGTGGAACCTCTTCCCGGTCTACTCGGTTGCAGGCCTGGTGGGCTCCTCGCGTCCACGCACACCACGGCCGGCCTGCCGCATATCCAGCGCTCCTAAACAAAGGAACAGGCTCCTTCCCGGTCTACCTGGAAGGCAGGCAGGGGACGGCCACCCTGCATGCCTGCCTGCCTGCCTGCGAGCCTGCAAGCCGCAGGGTCTGGGGCTTCCCGGTCCAGCTCGTTGGAGACACGTCTTCCCGGTCAACCCTCCTTGGGGCCGGGAGGCGCCGGTCCACTAGCCGGAGTGTCTGGAGCCGCTGCCCGGTCTACTTGCCGGCGGAGGTGGGGGCTGTCTTGCAGTCTACCTGCAAGAAAGCGCGGGTCTGCCGAACTAGTGGCTTAAGGCGCGGAACCGTTGGCCGGTCTACTGGGCACCGGACCTCTGGAAGCCCGGTCTGCCCGCCGGAGGGGATGGCGGCGTTGCCCGGTTTCCCTTAACTCGGCTCCACTCCGGCCTACCGCCCCGGAACGCTTGGTCTTGCCGGTGTTCCTCAGTGATCCGGGATTCTCCCGGTCTACCAACAGGAAAGAGCAGCTCTGCCGGGCTACCTGGCGTTCGGCGTGGAACCGTTGCCCGTCTAGTCGGTTCCAGGCCCGGTGGGCTCCTCGCGTCCACGCACACCAGGTCCTGCCTGCCTCCCTGCCGCTGGCCAGCGCTCCTAAACAAAGGAACAGGCTCTTCCCGGTGTACCTGGAAGGCAGGGAGCGGAAGGACACCCTGCCTGCTTGCCTGCCTGCCTGCTTGCCGCAGGGTCTGGGGCTTCCCGGTCCACCTCGGAGGGAAAACGGCTTCACGGTCTACCCTCCTCGGGGACGGGAGGCGCTGGTCCACTAGGCGGGCGGCTGGAGCTGCTTCCCTCTCTACTCGCCGGAGGAGGGTAGACCTGCCTGCCTGCTGCCTTCCTGCCTGCCTACCTGCCTACCTGCCTGCTCACATGCCGCATGTCCGGCGCTCCTAAACAAAGGAACAGGCTCCTTCCCGGTCTACCTGGAAGGCAGGCAGGGGACGGCCACCATGCATGCCTGCCTGCCTGCGTGCCTGCAAGCCGCAGGGTTTGGGGCTTCCCGGTCCAGCTCGTTGGAGACACGTCTTCCCGGTCAACCCTCCTTGGGGCCGGGAGGCGCCGGTCCACTAGCCGGAGTGTCTGGAACCGCTGCCCGGTCTACTTGCCGGCGGAGGGGGGGGCTGTCTTGCAGTCTACCTGCAAGAAAGCGCGGGTCTGCCGAACTAGTGGCTTAAGGCGCGGAACCGCTGGCCGGTCTACTGGGCACCGGACCTCTGGAAGCACGGTCTGCCCTCCGGAGGGGATGGCGGCATTGCCCGGTTTTCCGGAACTCGTCTCCACTCCGGCCTACCGGCCCGGAAAGCTTGGTCTTTCCGATCTTCCTCAGTGATCGGGGGGGTCTCCCGGTCTACCGACAGGAAAGAGCAGCTCTGCGGGGCTACCTGGCGTACGGCGAAGGACCGCTGGCCGGTCAACTCGGTTTCAGGCACGGTGTGCTCCTCGCGTCCACGCCCTGCGTACATGCCTGCTTCCCTGCCGCTGGCCAGCGCTCCTAAACAAAGGAACAGGCTCTTCCCGGTCTACCTGGAAGGCAAGGAGCGGACGGACACCCTGCCTGCCTGCCTGCCTGCCTGCCTGCCTGCCTGCCTGCCTGCCGCCTGACCAGCGCTCCTAAACAAGGGAACAGGCTCTTGCCCGGTCTACCTGGAAGGCAGGCAGCGGACGGCGACCCTGCCTGTTCGCCAGAAGGTCTGGTTCTGCCAAGTCTCCCTTGGAGGACAAACGGTTTCCCGGTCTACCATCCTTGGGCCCGCGAGGCGCCGGTCCACTCTTTGGTGTGCCTGGAGCCGCTGTATGACGGGTCTACTCACTGTGGGGGAGGCTTGGTCTTGCCGGTCTTCTTCAGAGATCGTGAGGCTTCCCGGTCTACCCGCCGGGGAGCGCGGCTCTGCCGGACTACCTGGGGGACGGAGTGGAACCGCTGGCCGGTCTACTGGGCGCCGGACCTCGGAGAGCCCGGTCTACCCGCCTGAGGGCTGGCGGCGTTGCCCGGTCTCCCTGCCCTCGGCTCCCCTCCGGTCCACCCGGCTGGGGGGGCTTGCCGGTCTACTAGAGTGGGGCGGAATGCTTCCCGGTCTACCGGCTCGCGCCCCCGTTGGCGCCTCCAGGTCTACCCAGTCGTTGGACCTCGACGACATCGTCAAGGGTGGGGTTCGTGGCTACAGCTGCCGTAGAAGTCGGTGACTTTGTAGACCGCTGCTTAGCGGCAGAGCAGCAGGCAGGTGATGGATGGGACAGGTGAGGGCATGCGTGCGTCCGTCCTTGCAGGGACGGCAAGGGAGGAAAGTCTTGGTGTGCGTGCGTTCCTTTGCGGGAGGACTCGTTTGCGGGGGAGGGAGACAGAAGGGCACAAAATTTCTCTGTCACTCTAGCATACACTCAAACACAGCCTGTCCTTGTGTGCGGGGGAGACAGACAGGGACAGAGAGATGGACACAAAATATCCCTCCAACGCGCACACACGCACACCCAAGAAACCATTCCCGCCCCCCCCCCATGTGCTGGCGTGTGGGGGAGACAGACCCAAAATAGATCACGGAGAGAGAGAAAGAGTGGGAGGCGGGCAGGCAGGCACACACACACGCATCTCCCTTTTCGCCCGCCCGCCCTAACGATCATGACAACAAGAGGGATACGACGACGACGAAGAAGAAAACGGCTGCCCTGCCCTTACCATGATGGCCACACGAGGGCGCTCCTAAAGCAAGGAACCGGCGCCTACCCGGTCTACCTGGGAGAAGGCAGGCAAGGAATGGCCGCCCTGCCCTGCGGCGGCCACATGGGGGCGCTTGTAAAGCGAGGGAGGGGTGCCTAGCCGGCCTAACGGGGGGGTGGGGAGCAGGCAGGCAGGCAGGGCACAGCCCTCCTGCCTTCCTTCCATCCTGCCTGCCTGATCCCCAGCGCTTCTGAACGAAGGGCCAGGTTCTTACCCGGTCTACCTGGGTGGGAGGCAGGCAGGCAGGCAAGCAAGCAAGGGACGCCCACCCTGCCTGCCAGCCTGCCTGCCAGGCAGGGAGGGGACGGCCACGGCGACGGAGGCAGGGCGTGCGGGACACGAAAGAACGGCGGCCGCACGCCAACGGGAGAGGCGACGCGGAGCCGGCCCTCTCGAACAAACGTACGCCCGACCGACCGACCCAATCAGCCGCCCCCCTGATCGCTTCGCTGCCGCCGGGGAGAACGAGGCCCGAGGAGGAGGCCCGAGAATTAGGCCCGAGGAGAACGAGGCTCGAGGAGGAGGAGGAGAGGACGTCTCGGCTACCTCGCGGCGCGGACGGACGGCACGGGAGCCGGCCCGCGCAGGCAGCCCTGTGTCTCCACAGACAGCCGCGCGGGCACGGAACCCTGACCGGCCGCCGCTGTCGTTCACCCCTCACCGGCCACCTCCGGGAGGCACAAGCACTCACACACACAAGAAGCTCCACACGTTTGTTCTTAAAGGGCATAAAAATAGGCATATTATTTGAATACAAGGTTGTGTTTATATCTAATATTTCACTGATTCCCAACATAAGTTACACAACAAAAAATGCAACATAACATATAACAGCATTGTGACTTGCTATCTTTTTTATTGATTATAGCTTAGTAATTCTTTACTGTAATTGTTAAGTGTAAACTGTTCGATTATTATGCGCATATATTTAATTTTACTATTCTTTTTTAAAAAAATTATATTTTTATTGATTTTCGACCAGAATACATTTATGTACATTTGTTATACAAATAGATCTCATATACAGTGGTGCCCGCAAGACGAACGCCTCGCGAGACGAAAAACTCGCAAAACGAAAGGTAGACCGGGGCCACCAGCAACCTCTCCCCTGCACCAGCCAGTGGCTAGACCCACACAGGACAAAGCTTGCCCTTTGCCGGCCTTTGCATCCTCCGCCAGCCACTCTTGTCTCGCTTCCGTCAGTCACGCAGAAGCAAGAGGGCAGGCGCCGGAACGGTCTACTGCCACCCCAGCGCTGCCCCACGTGAGAGGAGGACCATGCTGCTGGAGGAAAAGAATGGACCCCTAGACACTAGATCGCTGATAAAGAGCAGGCTGCTTCTGGAAGAAAATGGGAGCATCCAACATCATGCTGGCTGAGTCAAAATAGATGTAACCATTAGGAGTTCAGCGGGACTCCTAAACCAAGGGACAGGCTCCTGCCTGCTCTACCTGGGGGAACGCAGGCAGGCAGGCAGGGGACAACCATCCTGCCTGCCTGCCTGCCTGCCTGCCTGCCTGCCTGCCGCTTGGCACTCCTAAACCAAGGGACAGGCTCCTGCCCGGTCTGCCTGGGGGAAGGCAAGACAAGCAGGCACTCCGGGTATCGGTGGCGCCCAGGGCATGGTGGAGGCTGGGTGCGCAGCTGGGCACCGACCCGGGGAAATATACTTCATTTGAAGGGAGGGGAAGCATTGCTTAGCCGTTAGAGCACCCCTTGGACCTGGCACCCCCCCGACCTCCCCTCAGGCTGGTACATGAGCTCCTTGGAGCAGCGAGCCAAGCCGCCTGCCGTCCCTGCCCGACTCCTCTCCCCAACCCCGAGTGCCGTGGCCTCAGGTTGTGAGCTCCGCGCCTGGTACAGCATGGCCGAGACAGGTAAGCTTGGGGCAATGGAGTTCAGAAATCCAACAGGCCCAGAGCCCCCTACTTGGCCTTTTCCCCGGTGTGGTGGAGGAAATGCCCCCTGGCCCGGTTCTCATAGTTCCGTATCAATATCACTTAATACGTTTCTAAACTGCAGTACGTATCGTATCATATAATTTCTATAGATTGATTTCTAGACTACCGACCCGCCTGCTGGGGTTGGCGTGAAGAAATACCATCCTGATCATTCTTATCATGACATTTACTGGTGCCCTGCTTCCCATCCCCTTTTGGGTACTGATAAAAACGAGAGCGACTGAGACCAGATGGCAGTCCGCAATCCACGCAGAGTCAGACTAGATGACCCCCCCAGACCCTCACCCTTCCCCTGCAGGACTCAACGGGAGCTTCACATTGGAGCTGAGCCATGGGGAAGCTCCGCCTCGTCCTCTGGCGCCCCCTGCTGGCCTCCACCAGAAGAGTCCCGTGCGCTTTCCAGGTGGGCCTGGGGCTCCTCGCTCTCGCCGGCCGGCTCCTTCGCCGGAGCATGTCAAGAGTGCTGTCTCCCCCTCTACAGGTGACCTTTTCCTCGGTGGTGAGCGTGGCGCTGGACGATGTGCAGTTCAGGAACTGTGGCCCCCAAAGTAAGGCTTTCTTTTCCGCCTCCCCCAAACCCAGCCAACCAGATAGACTGCCTCTGGGCTTGGAGGTTCCCCTTTCACCGTCCCAACATTTCCAGGTCCCCGGAGCTGCGCCCCAGACGAGCGCCCATGCCTACCAAGCAGCTGCGTCACCCCTGCCCGCCATTGTGATGGCACCAAGGACTGTGGCAAGGCGGCGACAAACAGGGTTGCAGTGAGCAGTCGGGGGGCATTCGAGGCCAGGGGGTGTGTGGGCACCACTGGAAGGGGGGAGGGCAGAAAAGGCACCCCTGGGACCCACCCACCTGCCTTTCTCCCCCAGAGACCTTCCTCTCATGCTTCTTTGAGGAGGGCTGGTGCAGTTGGGCGGCGGATGCCAACCAGAACCTTTCCTGGGCGAGAAACTGCAGCTCCCAGGCGCCACCGTCCCCAGCCCGCCCCACCCGCGACCAGACCACCAACACGCCGGAAGGTGGGTGCTGGTTGTTAATATGTAGAGGATGTCAGCAAGGCTGAACCTTTCCGTAAAGAAACTATTTGAATCAAGTCTTACCAATTTGGGGCATGTGCAGAGTTCGGCACTGGGTGCTTTCTCTCTCCAGTTGGTAGACATGACAGCTGACAGCCTTCAGTTCTCCACTGGGTAGACTGAAGAGCTTTGTGATCTACCTGAAGGGGATCAACAACCCAGTCTACCCAGAGCCAAAGGCTGCCTGGTATGATGTTCTGAACTGCAAATCCAAAGGAGGTCTTGTGGGAGTGGTTGGGTGCAGGCGTACCACAGATGGAAGTCAAACTCCAAAGTGATCAGTTCTAGTACTTTATTAAAAGCTTTATTACAGCAAATCAGTCTGCCAGGCCTCCCACCCTTTAGAGTTGCAGGACAGACACCTCAGCAAGGAGTTGGCTTGTCCGCACCCAAGCAAACTTTCATACATCTGTATACACAAAGCAGCATTCTTCACTTCGGCCAGGACTTCCCATCACTCCACTTGACCAGATGAGGGCATAGGTGGCAAATACCAAAGTCTTATAGCTAGCTCCTCTTTCTGGACTCCATGCACCCGAAGCCCCCAGTTAAGGATAGCATCAAAACAAGCCAATTAGCTTATACGAGCTCATCACTACAACAACTACCTATTAATTGTGGGGTTATCTTGACTACCAAAATGGTGTTTGCAGAGCTTCCAGAACAGTTCACCTTTGGTTCAACACAACCCACCTCTTCCAGATAACCCTAACAATCTACACGCCCAATCTTCCGCAAGTTCCTCGGGGTCTAGAAGGAGTGGAGTTATGCGGTGAATCTGTTACTCGGCTTGCAAGAAAAACCCACAACAGCAATGCAAAAATATGCAATGAAGCAATCTCATAGTTATAATTGTAACAAAAAACACCAGTAAGTGGTGCCACCCCCTGCAAGTCCTTGGAAGCACCCCTGGACCATGGTCCTCCACGATTCATGTTCCAGTCAGGCTACCTTGGCACAATCTTGATATAAAGCATGCACCATCTTATTTAGCTAGACTTATCTGAAATATATGTTCTAATACACAAATCATTTTTATTTAACAGCTTGAAATATCACAAAAAGCCTCCATGTCCGTGTTCTGGTCATTTGCATGTAGATCCAACATTATATGAGTCACCGGTTGCTGCCAAACAATAAGTCCAGTCATGGCAGAAACTTCTGCTGCCCCAGTGAGAATTCATGACCGCCAAGCTCCAGATCCACGTGAAGTACAGGAACATTCTGGCACAGGTATGGATACAGCCAGCAGAGGAAACGTAGGACCAATCCCAATATCCACTCCAGTGGCAGCCTATTAATGAACAAACAAATATTGGTTAGGTGCTCAGAGAATAACTTGCACCTAAATATTAGTAAGACAAAGGAGATGCTGTTGGACTTCCGGAGGAAGAGAGGGGAACCAGCCCCAATGTATATCTAGGGGGGGTGCTGTGTGGAGAGAGTCCCCTGCTTTAAATTCCTGGGAGTTTACCTTAGTGAGGACCTCACTTGGAAAATCTTCTACCCTCGGGCAGGAGATATAGAAGTATAATCAGTCATACCAACAGGCTAAAAAATAGCTTCTATCTGTGGGCTGTTAGGCTGTTGAATGGAAAATAACATAGCAAAATTGACTTGCGAGGTGGTGTGTTGTTCGATAAGCACACAGAGTGCAGCAAGATTGAGTGTTGGGGGGGGGAGGCTTGTTTAATTTCATTGTACACAGGTTATATAATGACAATAAAGGTATTATTACTCTGGGCACATCATCGCCTTGTCCAAGCTGGGCTCAGAACTTCAGTGGTGTGCAGGTGAGCTTCTGCCAGCCTGGCAGGAAAATTATTGCAGAGCATGGAGGATCAGATTTACTTCTCATTTCACACACACACCCCCAAGTACTTGCACTCATTCCAGGGCTCACCCAGATCTTGGGGTTATTGTACCATAAGTGCCAATAGGCATCCAAAGCCCCAATTCAGTGGGGACCACAGCAGGAGCTGTACCTATCAATCCTTCTCTCAAGACACAGAACCTTCTGAGGCTCATGTAGACAACTGTGCAGCAGGCTACACTTTCCACACTCAAAGAACTGGAGGAGCACCCATCACCCCCTTAGCTTTTCCACAGGGGATCCCTTTCCAGTCTTCCAGTTGTTAGACAGCTGTAATGCATCTTCCAGAATGGGAGCCCACCCCTTCAGGGTTTTGGATGACCCAGGCAGAATTTGGATTTGCTGTTCCAGTAATCCTGAATTTCAGGAGCTTTGACTAGATGATTCCTGGTCTCTTACAACTCTACTATTCTATAATCCATTCATGCATTTTGTGGTTCCAATGCATGATACCCGCTGCTAGGAAAAACAGCAGCTCCTTTGAAGAGCTGAGTATCCAACCTCACAGCCCTCACGTAGTGGTGGACCATCTGGCACTATGTGGGCTTACCATCAATACCAGAAGTTCCTAATGGTCTCCCAGGAGAACGTCCCCAAAAGAAAGTGGTGGTCAATGCTAAAATGGCACTAAAGAGGTCAGGCAAATGGAAATAGCTTAGGATCCCATTCACCACTGAGAGAAGAATGGCAATCCAACCCCTTGAGAGGCTGCAAGGGAAATCTTGAGGAAGGGTTCCCTGAAACCCCAACACAGGGTGTTCAGACTACAGACTGTGGTCCTACCCTACTTTTACAACCAGCTGTCGTTAGAGTTGGAGGGGTGCAAATGCTTACCTGCATGGACCACTGCTCAAGGGCAAGTAGAACCTGGCTTGGTCTCCCAGCATCCAGACTTGGCGTAGTTTCACAACAAGGTAAATGATGGAGGTCCCTGTTTGCAATGGCTGAGATGGAGCATACGGAGCCTGCATAGAGAACACCTTCATAAATTGCCTTTAAGCAGGTCGGCAAGCAGTCCTTAGCTGGGAACTTCCTGGCAAAGGAACTGGAGGTAATGGAACATCACTTCAGAAACAGAGGAAGCTTCCTGCATACAACAGGGGCCCTGAGTGAAAGATGGATTGATGAAGCAGGGGAGCACATTGATGGTGGGGGTTAGAAGAAGAATCAAAAACACCAAACCAAGAGGCATGGTTGCACGTGTTTTCTGTCAGGAAGGGATTACTTTAATTCCATAAAACTCTGGATAATTGTGCTCCCAATATGAAAACGTCTAGCCAGAGGCAGAAGACTTGACAGACTCTGCAGAGGTGGATATGGCAACGCAGAGGCCATAGTGCCTTGAGTGCCAAGGAAAACAAACATGGAGCCTGGCACGTTTCCCTGTGCAGCTCTGCTGCCTGTCCGTCTGATACAAAAGTCCTTCCGGCCTCTGCCTCTTGCCGTTAGCAGAGTAAACACAGCGGTGAAGCAATTGCAGCAATAATTCAGACACACAGGCGTTCCTTATCTTCTTAGCCTTTAATCATGAAGTAAAACAGCTCTTAAATCAACCTGGCGAGAACTGACCCATCTTGCGTCCTCTCTCCGTAAAAGTGAAACCAGAATGAAACTCTCGGAGTCAAGCCACTCCCGTAGAAGTTTCTAACCACGCCTCAGGTAAGAGACGTCACCACAGAACTCTTTAACCCTGTGAGTTCTGAAACCAGTAACAGTGGATGCCATACATCTGAGACCCTGAACCAATACAAGGGTGTTACAGTAGTCTACAGACACTGTGCAACAGAAACTGCAAGTTACATGTAACTTCAGTAAGAGTGCCATGGAGTGAGCATAAAAGAACTGTTGCCTTTAGGAATAATAGGAAAGAAATATCTCCAGGCTCCATCACCATGGGTTGTGATCGGAGGGCTGTATGCTGTATGCTTACAGCATTGTCAGATAGAAGAGAGCAGGATTAAAAACTAGTGCTACAAAACACACCATAATACAAAATAAACGAGTCACCCCCCCCCAAACAACTTTCCCCCAAAAAATAAATAAATAGCCTAATGCCTTGTCCTGCCTCAGCCGGCACCTAGCAGTTGACTTAGAACTGGTGCAGACCATAGGAATCTGACTGTTTAATTAAAACAAAGCATCGCGAAGGCCAGCGGCGGGTGTTGATGGGATCTGATTTCTGCCCAGTGCTCTGAATGTCAAAGTGAAAAAATTCAATGAAGCGCGGGTAAACGGCGGGAGTAACTATGACTCTCTTGACCCAGCATGACTGGGTCTATGGCTGCACAAAGTTCCTGTCGGGCAGGGACTATCGCAACTCCATACGGATGCGCATTAATGCGCTTCTGACCAGGTCCCGCTTGGCCAGGGGACGGAGAGCTGACCAGCTATGTCGTGGCGGGTGCCAGGCGCCCGAAACTCTGAACCACGTCCTCCAGGTCTGCTACAGGTCTCATGCGGCTAGGGTCCGCCGGCATGATGCTGTAGTGAAATATATTGCTAAAGGACTTCGGAGGCAGGGGTATCACGTGGATTTAGAGCCTCACTTTTGAACATCAGAAGGTTTGAGGAAACCCGACATAGTAGCGAGTATTGGACGAACCGCATTGATAGTCGATGCCCAGGTGTTGGGCGAGCAGGCGGACCTGCGGAGGGCCCATGCCCAAAAAGTCCAGTATTACGCGGGGAACACCAGTCTCCTGGAGTTGGTAAAAGAGCGCTACCAAGTGGAAGACCTGAGCACCACATCTGCAACGCTCTCCTGCAGGGGTGTGTGGAGTGACCGCTCGGCAGAGGACCTGCTAGCCCTTGGTATTGTCCGGAAACAAGATCTTAGGGTCCTCTCGTCTCGGGTGTTGATTGGTGGCCTGTATGCGCACACGGTCTTTAACAGGACTACGGCTACCCTCGGTACTGGTTTGTGAGCACCCAGGAAATTGCCCAGGCCGGCACGGGTCTGCTAGAAAAGAAAATCCGTACTTCTGCGGTTAAACAGAAGCAATGTCTGAGGGGCGTGGAGCCCCGATGATGATAAAAAAAATTTAAAAAAAATAAAAAATGGCAGCTGCTGATCTGTGATGTTCTACTGATCGATCTTTGGTGGTCTTTTCCACGTGCCTATCCCTACCTCCTCGTGGTGAGAGTCAGGCAACGTCTTTAGGCGGCTAACAGGGAAGGCTTATCTGAACCTCTGGGTCCGTGCCAGAGAGGGTCAGTTTACCCTCACCCAGATCCCTAGAGGATATGAATCATTGCAATGCAAAGAGAGGTGGCGGGTCATCGGACCGTACCACCCGGGTGAGGAGCAGCTCCCGTGCTGCTTGGCCTGGTGTAGTTCCTGCGATGGAACAACCAGTTTTCGTATGTGAACACTCAGATTGCGAGAGAGCCTTTAACACCAAGAGTGGACGTGGTGTCCATCACCGACGAGCCCACCCAGACTGGTATGATGCACAACAAAACACGCATCAGGTGAAAAGGAGATGGACCCCCGAGGAAACCGCACTGCTGGCTAAAGAGGAGGCGCGACTCCTAACCTTGGGGACACGCCATATGAACCTAGGCCTGATGGAGAAATTTCCAGAGAGAACAGCTGAGGCAATAAAAGCCCATAGGCGCCAGCAGGCCTACCAGGAATTGGTTGCAACGTATATCCAGGAACAGCTAGAGGTGGTAGACGGACCAGCCCCTCAACCTGTGGTGGAAGCTTCGAATACCCAGTGGCGTGACAGGCTGATACAACACCTGCAGCAGCTCCCCAGAATGCCAACCACCTCGGAACACCTCGTGCGATTGGAAAGGCTGAGTCCCACCATCGGGTCGAGGATGCTCACCGACGTGTATGAAGAGCTGTCCCTGGTTGTGTGGGGCACGCAAGGTATGCAACCCTGGAGGGCGCAGAGAGGGGAACGAAGTAGCCAAGAACAACAGACATCCAATAGGCGGAAGAGGCGAGAGCAATATGCCAAATTCCAACATCTATGGCATAAGAGTCCCACTAAATGTATTAAGTGGGCTCTTGATAAGAACAGGGACATGCCAATAGAAAATGACGCGAGCCTCTTTCCGTATGGGGAAAAGCTAATGACCAGGGCTCCGGACTGCTCACCTGGCCCTGGCCCCAGGAGAGATGTTATAACATCCTTATGGGAACCCATGACGGCTGCTGAGATTAAGAGAGCCATATCATCTGTCTCAACGGCGCCAGGACCTGACAGAATGACCGTGGAACAGGTGAAGAAGCTGCCTCTAGGTGCGCTGGAGCGGCTCTTCAACCTAATAATGGTATGTGGGAAATGCCCCCAGTCGTTGCTGGGGGCTCGAACAACACTGATTCCCAAAAAAGATCATGCCCAAGATCCGGGGGACTTCCGCCCTATAACTGTGTCCCCAGTATTGAGCAGAGTCTTCCATAAGGTCGTGGCTGCGCGGTTGACTAGAGAAGTCGACCAAGACCCAAGACAACGGGCCTTCCAGCAGTTCGATGGGTGTTCCGAAAACATCTTCCTCCTGGATATGGTACTCCGGAACCACAAGCAGCGGTCGAAACCGTTGTACTTGACATCCCTGGTGAAAGCGTTCGACTCTGTGGCCCATAATACCATCAAGGAAACCCTTCAGATGATGGGGATCCCCAACCGAAAGACACACTATATAAGTGATGTCTATGACCGGAGTACCACCGTACCTTCGTGCGGTGGTGCGACCTCCCAGGAATTTCACCCCAGGTGTGGGGTGAAGCAGGGTGGCCCCATGTCACCCTGCATATTTAATATGATCATGGACCGTCTCCTTCGGAAGATACCGAAGGAGGTAGGGGCCGACCTGGGAGAAGGCGTGACAGTGAACAGCGTAGCCTTTGCAGACGACCTGGTGTTTGTGGCGTCTACACCAGTAGGGCTACAAACTACCATCGACATAGTGGGTAGACATCTAGCACTATGTGGCCTCACTGTAAACTCTGGGAAGAGCTTGACAGTATCATTGGAAGTCGTCCCCAAGGAGAAGAAAACGGTGGTGAACCTGCGGCAGGTAGTCACCTGTAACAGCAAACCGTTGCAAGCTCTCAAGCGGTCGGACCACTGGCACTACGTGGGCGTGCCCTTCAAGCCAGAAGGACGCATGGCAATTCAGCCTCTGGACCATCTAAAGGAGCTTCTGGACACCATTGGCAAAGCTCCCTTGAAGCCTCAGCAATGGATGTTTGGCTTTCGTGCCATCGCTATACCATCAGCTCTCTATGGGCTCAACCACAGTGGGACTGCTCAACAGAGTGGACCGCTGTGTGAGGACGGCAGTGAGAAAGTGGCTAGGTCTCCCGGATAGTACGCCTGTTGTGTACTTCCACACTAAGGTCAGTGACGGAGGCCTAGGAATTCCGGCGATGCACTGGATGATGCCACGACTTCGTAGGGATCAGCTCCTATGACTGCCACTGGTAAGGATGGAGCAGTCTACATCTGGGACCTTTCTGAGGTGGGAGCTCTCTGTTAGAGGGGCGGCTACTAGAGAGGGGAAATTGCCTGTTTACAGCTCAGGCACAAAAACGCCGATGGGCCAGTCTCCTCTACCAATCAGTGGGTGGTTGTGCATTGAAGGAGTCTGGGAAAACCCGTAGCCAGCACAACTGGGTGCACTAAGTTCCTGTCGGGCAAGGACTATCGTAATTCCATTCAGATGCACATCAATGTGCTTCCGACCAGGTCCCGCTTGGCCAGGGGACAGAGAGCTGACCGGCTAGATCGCGGCGGGTGCCAGATGCCCGAAACTCTGAACCACGTTCTCCAAGTCTGCTACAGGTCTCATACAGCGGCCTGTCTCTCCTGGATCAAGGAATGGTGTACACTACAAAACACAGACCTTCTAGACCTGGAAGGACATTACAACCGTTATGGCTGGCATGCCTGCTTAAGGTTATGATAAAGTTAAGATCCACAAAAAATTAATAATCATATTATAAGGAAACCTTTCTATATGGTTTGGGAAAATACAAAGATTTGCTTGAACCTAAAACTCTGTGGTGGATATCTCCCCTTGAAGCACTAGCAGTGAAGAAGAAAAAATATGGAAGGAAGAGGAATGAAAAGGCTCTGAAGAAATGAGAGAACATCTGTCAGGTTGGTTACAATATCACCAACTTTACGAGGTATTTAAACTAGAGAAATGGTTTTGCGATGGAACCCTCTACATTGGAAAAAGAACTGATCAACTCTAAAGTGAAAATCCTCTCCAATCTGTAATCCTCTAAAATCTGTAATGGTCGTGGGCTCAAGATTTTGGCTATAGTATCCCAATTAATGCCTGGGAAAATCTATGAAGTTCACCGCATGCTACACCTTGAAAGAAAATTTTATGTAGATGCAATTCTGCTGGTACGTAACACCCCTAAAATTATCCAAAATGCATAAGAACATTTCAAGTAAATGCTGGAGATGTGGGGAAGCGGAAGGCTCAATGTTACATATGTGGTGGACCTGTAAGAAAATAAAGGAATTTTGCAATGTAATTTATAATGAGCTCAAAAGAATTATGATGGCATCCTTCATTTTAAAAAATGGAGGCTTTCCTCCTGGGGATATTAGGCCCAGACATACCTGTGGACGAACAGGTGGACCTGCAGAGGGCTCATGCTCAGAAAGTCCACTACTACGCCGGCAACACTAGTCTCCTGGAGTTGGTTAAAGAGCGCTACCAAGTGATAAAAAAGAGAGGAGGCTTCACACTCCCTGATCTAGAGTTAAGCTGCAGCACTACTGTGGATGAAAGACTGGATAACATTAAGGGATTTTGATGTATTAGATTTGGAGGGATATGATAATCGGTATGGGTGGCATGCCTATTTAATATATGAGAAGGTAAAGGTCCACAGGAGCTTCCTGAATCATTTAATAAGGAAATAATTATATAAGATCTGGTCAAAATATAAAGGAATACTAGAACCCAAGAACCCCCTGTGGACCTCACCTACAGAAGCACAGGCAGTTAAGAAAAAGAATATGGAAGGGGAATGGGCCACATATCGATTATTATTAGAAGGACAACAGGATGAACCTATACTGAAAAAATATGAAGAAATTAAAGGGCATTTGACAAACTGGCTGCAATATTTTCAAATACATCAAAGATTAACCATTGATAAAAAAAGTAGGGCTTGCAAAAGAAACATCAGAATTTGAAAAAGAATTGATACAAAGTAAAGGAAAATATATCTCATGGGTATACGACCTCCTATTGGAATGGGAGGTAAAGGAAGAACAAGTGAAAGCCATAATGGTGAGATGGACACAAGATTTGGGTTATAATATTTATGGAACAATGGGAAAAATTACGGTGGGAAGACATAAAATTCATGGCCTGCTACAGTCTCATGAAAAACAAAATTAAGATGAGGTATAGATGGCATCAAACTCCAGAAAAACTTGCTAAATGTATAAGAACAGATCACCTTTATGTTGGAGGTGTAATAAAGAAATTGGGTCTTATTTGCATATGTGGTGGAAAGGTACAGATATTTGTCTTTTTTGGAATAATATATACCGTATTTTGCGCCCCATAAGACGCTCCGGCCCATAAGACGCACCTAGGTTTTTTGGGGGGAAATAAAGGAAAAAAATTATTTCCCCCCCAGGCGCGGGGCTGGGGCAGCCCGAGCTTCCCCCGACCCCAGCCCGCAAACAGGCAGCTCTCTGCAAGCCGTGGGAGCCCAGCGGTGGTTCCCGCTGCTTGCGGAGAGATCCGCGAAGCCTGCCCGCGCTGGGATCAGCGCGGGCAGGCTTCGGGATGCCTGCAACTCTCCCCAAGCAGCGGGAACGTTCCCGCTGCTTGCGGAGAGATCCGCGAAGCCTGCCGGCGCTGGGATCAGCGCGGGCAGGCTTCGGGATGCCTGCAACTCTCCCCAAGCAGCGGGAACGTTCCCACTGCTTGCGGAGAGATCCGCGAAGCCTGCCGGTGCTGGGATCAGCGCGGGCAGGCTTCGGGATGCCTGCAACTCTCCCCAAGCAGCGGGAACGTTCCCGCTGCTTGCGGAGAGATCCGCGAAGCCTGCACGCGCTGGGATCAGCGCGGGCAGGCTTTGGGATGCCTGCAACTCTCCCCAAGCAGCGGGAACGTTCCCGCTGCTTGCGGAGAGATCCGCGAAGCCTGCACGCGCTGGGATCAGCGCGCGCAGGCTTTGGGATGCCTGCAACTCTCCCCAAGCAGCGGGAACGTTCCCGCTGCTTGCGGAGAGATCCGCGAAGCCTGCCGGCGCTGGGATCAGCGCGCGCAGGCTTCGGGATGCCGGCAACTCTCCCCAAGCAGCGGGAGCATTCCCGCTGCTTGGGGAGAGGTCCGCGAAGCCTGGAGAGCGAGAGGGGTCGGTGCGCACCTACCGCTCTCGCTCTCCAGGCTTCAGCGAAAGCCTGCATTCGCCCCATAAGACGCACCCACATTTCCCCTTCATTTTTGGAGGGGGAAAAGTGCGTCTTATAGGGCGAAAAATACGGTATGAAGAAATTTAAGAATTATTTAAATTAACATTCAAAAAGAGGCCAGAAATATTTTTATTAAGCATTTTGCCAAAAGAAATAGGGAAATAAAAAAGAACATTGTTCATGTACGGAATAATGACGGTCAGAATTTTAGTAGCAAGAAATTGGAAAGACACAATAATACCCTAAACGGAAGACTGGCAAATCCTAATGGTAGAATATCTGCAGGTAGCGAAAGCAACAGGAAGAGTAAGAGGCCAACCAAAACAAAAAGTCTATAAGGATTGTGGAATCTTTAAAGAATATTAAGAAAACTATGGAATAAAAGGAAACATCTTGGCTGAATTAGACTGATCCCTGCATTGTATAAATCTAAGTTCATAGGGAGGTAAAAAGAAATTATATAAGAAATATGTAACTGTGCGGTATAAAGTAATGGATAGATAAAGTACAGTGAGATTAACTGGAAGCCAGCTTTCAATTTCTTCTCTGTAAGTTTTATAATTGTGTTCAGTATCAGGAGTATATAAGTTGATAATAATATTAATCTTCTTGTATCTTATAATGTGTAGTTTGATTTTTCTGTTATTTGTTTGTTTGTTTGTGTTTGTTTACTTGTATGTACATCTGTTTTTTCATAAAGGTATTTATTTAAAATTAATAAAGATATATTTAAAATAAAAAATAAGTGTGCTACTAAGTGGAAGACCTGAGAACCACATCTGCAACACTCTCCTGCAGAGGGGTGTGGAGTGATCGCTTGGCAGAGGACCTGTTAGCCTAGGGTATTGTCTGGAATCAAGACCTTAAGGTTCTCTCATCATGAGTGGTGATTGGAGGCATTTATGCTCATTCCATCTTTAACAAAACAGCCGCCTCCCTCGGTGCTGGGATGTGAGCGCCCAGAAAATTCCCCAGGTATAGCATGGGACTGCTAGAAAATAATCCATACCTCTGAGGATAAAGAGATGCAACGTCTGAGGGGCGTGGTGCCCTGATGATGACAAAAAAGAGCCAAATTCCTCATCTAGTGACACGCATGAATGGATGAACGAGATTCCCACTGTCCCCACCTATCTAGTGAAACCACAGTCAAGGGAATGGGCTTGGCGGAATCAGCAGGGAAAGACATGAGGTGTGGAATAAGTGGGAGGCCCGCCTGTTTTTCACTTACCCAGTGAGGGGGGGTGCTGCCTAGTGGCCCACTTTTGGTAAACTTCGAGGGGAAGCACAGCCAGAAGGAAACCGGGCACTCCCCTCTTGGTATTATAAATACTTGTTGCACATAGTCAGTGAGCAGGTGGGCTTCGACAGCGATCCATTTCCCGGTCAGCAAGGGGTCTGGGGTGCCCTCTCTGTAGACAATTTGCAAACCCTTGGAATTATAACTAAAATGGGTATCAAGGTCATATCACCCCTAGTTGTGATTGGAGGCATTTAATCTTTGACACCTCCCTTTCTATGGAGGCACAGGTTTCAGCTACAAGGCAGCCAAGTAGTGCCATGTTGCCCCGCCCGCCCGCCTGCCCGCGCAGCCGGGAGCCCGGACAGTGGACGCAGCACTTGATGGGCACGACCAGAGCCGTAGCCAAGTAATCTTGCGCCCCTGGCAGAACCGTCCAGATTGCGCCCCCTAGCCATGGATAAGTTGGCTCTTCTTTCCGCCTCTCGCGAGGAGGACTAGGTCCCTAGGCTACCAGGTGGTGGAGAGCCGCACACACAGTGGCGGAGGAAGTGGGGTGCGGTGGGGTTTTCCCGTCCTGGGTGTCATAGGGGTGTCATGGGGGTGACATCGCTAGCTGCGGGCGGTGCCCGCCCTCCTCTCCCCGCGCACGGCTAGCCCTGCCCCCGCACAGCCCCGCCCCCGCGTGCACAGCAAGTGCACCTAGCTCCCCCTCTGCGCACACATCCCCTCGCCGCCACCTTTGCCCTGGACCGAACCGTTCGCCCTCCTCCTTAAGCGGGAGGCGGACCTCTTTCTACTTCGGGAGGAACAATCTGCACATGCCCAGAGGCACTCTGATAATTGTGATTTCAAAAATTGTATCTTTGCACTCTGGGGCTCCCGCAGAGGGCTGTGGGAGAGGCTGTTGCCCCAGCTGCAAGCGGGGCGCGGGTTTTATTATAGGCTACCCCTCCGTATCCTTCCAGCAGGGTCTGAAGCGTGCTTGGAAGGCGCTCGGGTGCTGCCCCGCCTCCCCTGCCGACGCCCTTTCCCCGGCTCCGGTAGCTCCACCCCGAGAGGACACCCACCTTCCTTCCTTCCTTCCTTCCCTCCCTCCCGCTCTCTCACGCGCGCCCTCCTGCCCATTCATTCATTCGCCGGCTACGCAAACAGCAAGAAGAGGCGCCCGCCGCGCGCGCAAGTTCTCCCGCTCGAGGGCGCACGGAGCAGATTTTGCGGGGGGCCTCGCCTGCGCCCCTGGCGGGGGGCCTTCCTCTCCACCCTCTACCTATGGCCCTGGCACGACCCAGGCACCCCAAGCCGGGCCCCCCTCAAAAACAAGGCCAGCACCCAACATGCTACACCCCCTGGGTGTGTGCTTTCTTACGTTCAGATCTCTGACCCCCTGCTGCTTTTGGTGGGATGGGCGAGAGAAGAGAGAAATTAGACATTGAGGACTCAAACAAGACAGATGTAAATAACCCTGTGCTGTGGCAAAGGAAGTGAAACAATTCCTTATATTCCTGGGAAAGGACTTGCAGGATGTAACAACTTTTAAAGACTTTAAACACACCACACACACACACACAAACCCTTTAAAAATAATTACTATTTTCCCAGTCACAAGTTAGGCAAAAGGCAGCCAGGTATTTTAAAGCGATCGTTCCAAGCCCACAAAACCTTTGTAACCAGTCTGCCACCAGACAAACGTGTATACACCCCCAACTGGGAGAGGACACACAATCATGACATCATACACACGTGCGCACACCAGGCAACAGTTAAAACAGGAAGGCGAGGAGGAGAGTCAGAGTTTTCCCTGCCCAATGCAGCTCTCCGTCAAGCACTGTCCTATCAGGCTGCATTGGGATTGCAATCGCAGGACACTTTCTACTTGGCAAGAAACATTTCTTCACCTTACATGGAACCTAAGATGACTACAAATGTATTATTTCCTGAAATGAGTAACGAAACAAAATTGAAAGGGGCCTCGTTGAAGGAAACTTACTTGGGAGTAAATTTACCCCTCAAAACTCAAAGGATTTCATAACTCAAAGAGGGGTGGCAAAAAGGGTCCAAGAGGCTTTTAAAAAGCTATGTTAAAAGGAAACCTGAGAGTCTTGGCCTGGGCACAGCCAAGAAGAGGAGGCAGGGGGGCAGCTGCCCCCTCCCACATCAAGTAAAACAATAATAATACTTAACTGACCAATCAGGTTGTTCTGCCTCCCCCAAGACCTGGCTACGCCCATGGGTCTTCACTGATCTTAGGAAATGCAGCCCTTTAACAATCCTTTAACCAAATAAATCCTATCTCAGATAGCCTCTGCACATGGAAGCTCTACTGTTGACAAGCAATTTACTTTTACTGGAAGGGGCACTAATTTTCCCTTTGGTCATACAGTCATACAACGTCTTAGTAATAATAGATCATTTGAGGTATCAAGATGTTACCTTTAAAGCCAAAATTAAACTCAGGGAAACTTCAAACTCCAAAACTTATGGCAAAAGTTTTTCTTAACATTTCTAAACCTTAAGAGTGCAAATCCTGAGTTAACCGAAGCCTCTGAAAACTCCTCCTCCTATTAACAAGCACAGTGTCAAATAATATATACTGCCTATTTTTATGCCATTTAATAACAAATGTGTTGAGCTTTGTGTGTGTGCGTGCAAATGTGCGTGGAGTGTGCGTGTACCAAACTAAGCGTGTACCAGCTGCAAATCCACTTTATCCAGCCCTCATTTGTATTTATAGCCCACCTCTTCTCCAAGGAGCTAAAGGTGGTGTAAGGTGAAATAAAAGCAGGGTCGTTTTTTTTTAACTAAAGAAACAATCCTGAACCTGATTTTTAAATCCTTTCTCTTTTCCTTCCTCCAAAAGGGGTGCTGTCACAATTAGCATTTGGTGCAGGCAGGGGCAAAATGTGAAACTCCCAGAAGTTCCAACTCCAAACCCCCCCCAGCACCTGTCCTGGATCTGGCTGCTCTTGGCAGAACTTGCCCCCTCTTCTCCCTTGTTTCCTGTATGCGACAGTCCCTCCGCACACCTCGCTCCAGCCATTTCTGCCACACCTTCGCCCAGCACGCCTCCTTGGTCTTCATCACACTCCTCACAGCTGCCTATCCTTAAGTAGGGGAGGCTATTAGGGCAGGTTCCATTCTGAATCAGTTACAGGTGCAGGGATGACGTGCTTTGTACTTCCAGCCCTATCTTGCCTGGCTAGGCACAGCTGCGAGCGTTTCCTCAGACATCCCCCACCTGTGTTTAATTCCCTCCAGGCTGCTGATCAAAGTGCACACAGCTGCTGGCAGGGAAATTAGGCTTTCTTCCATGGGTCAAAGACTCAATTCGGCACCGCCCCCTCCCCGCCCCATGTGAGCTCACAAGCACTCACACACACAAGGAGCTCCACACGTTTGTTCTTAAAGGGCATAAAAATAGGCATATTATTTGAATACAAGGTTGTGTTTATATCTAATATTTCACTGATTCCCAACGTAAGTTACACAACAAAAAATGCAACATAACATATAACTGCAAGGGGGGGAAGGGCGGAAGAAAACTTTTTTACAGTATTAGGAGATGTAATGTATATAAATTTATAACAATTTTTTTAAATTATTTTTTTGCTACAGGTTAGCTGTGATATAAATGAATTACAGTTCTATAATAAAGGCCAAAGTCAGGCTCCCTGAGAACCGGGCAGTGCAGAGGGAAATAAAAATACAAAAGGACAGTGTACATGATGTCCCAGACATGACAACCACACCATAAAGCTTCACGCCAACCAGATATTCCTGTTCACTTCAGGGCACAAGACGTTGGACATAATATTATGTTTGCTGACTGGGAACAGTTGTGGACCACAGGTATGAAATTTACAGCATGTAATGCCCTAAGAGAGAACATTATGAAAATGATATACAGGTGGTACATGACCCCAGTCAGGCTTGCAAAAATCTATCATTTGCCCGACAATAAATGTTGGAAATGTAAAGAAACTGAAGGTACGTGCCCAAGGATTAAGGCTTTCTGGGAAATGATATATAATGAAATGAAAAAGGTACTTAAATGTACATTCCCTAAGAAACCAGAGGCCTTTCTCCTGGGCATAGTCGGCCAATTGGTGCCAAAGAAGGATAGAACTTTTTTTATGCATGCTACAACAGCTGCAAGAATTCTCATTGCAAAGTATTGGAAGACACAAGATCTACCCACTTTGGAAGAATGGCAGATGAAGGTGATAGACTATATGGAATTGGCAGAAATGACTAGCAGAATCCGGGACCAGGAAGAAGAGTCGGTGGAAGAAGATTGGAAGAAATTTAAAGATTACTTACAGAAATATTGTAAAATTAATGAATGATAGAATGATGTTGGATAGAAATTAAGTGGTTTCTAGCTGTAATGCTTTAAGAGAATATGAAAAAAGGTCTATAAATGGGTAAAAGCTTAATGGTAAGGATTTCATGCTGCATTTGTTGTTTCTCAGCGTTCAAGCAGAGGTCTCTGTTGCTGCTGGGGAAAGGCAGTTCCCCAATCTTCTCTCCACCCCCAGCTAATGTGCCTGTTGCTATGTACGGAGTGGTAGGTGGGGAAGGCTGTGAGAATGTTATCAGACTCTACTGAATAGGCCTCGTTGCAGTCGGTGGCGAGCAACGCGCAACGGCCCCAGTGATCCGACTGACTGGTGCGATCCTGATGCTCTAACCTCGAAGGCTGATGGTGATGTTAAGGCTGGAAGGAAAAGGTTAAAACTGGGCACACACCTACTGAACCACCTGAACGAGCTCCCTCCCTCCCTCCCTCCCTCCCTGCCTTCTGTGTATTTACTGGAAGGATTTCAGATCATAATTCGCCTCAGGGCCTTGCAGAGCCAGGCAGAGGCCCGGGCCAGGTAGATAATGTGCCCCCCCTTTTTTTTTACCCTGGGGATAACTGAAGTCTTAAAAACAAGTAAGTATATAAATAATTTTCACAAAAGTTATGCTGACAAATAATTTTATTTCAAGGCTTGAACCGTATCTGCATATAAAGACAAAATGGAAAATATAGATCAATATGCTGACCGAGGCCCCCTTTGGAATCGGAGGCCCCGGCCAAGTGGCCCATATGCCCCCCCCTCTGTCTGAGCCTGCTTCGCCCCCAGTGTGAAGCAATGAACTTGCAGGCGTTTTGAAGTCCTGCTCAAAGGGATGCTGCCGGTCTGATGCGCCCCTTTATTCCCCGGAGTTGGTGGCGGGTGCATGTATCCCCCCCCCCATTCCAGGATCCCATCTCTTCCCACTTTCAGAGGAGCCATCAGAAATAAAGACCTTCCTTATTAGAAGCCAAGGGCTCCCTGGGGCCCCATAATGTTCTCAGCAGATTTTGTTCGTTGCTGGCTTTTAGTTTTTAAAAAATTATTTTTACTAATAATCTTACTGCTTTACAGTACCGTAGCGTGGGTTGTCAGCACCCGGGGCAAGGCAAGTAATTTGCGCCCCCTAACCCGTGGATTTGCGCCCCCTAACCCGTGGATTTGTGCCCCCTAACCCTAACCCCCAGATGTTGTGCCCGGTGCGGCCGGCCCCCCCTGCACCCCCCACGCTACGCCACTGCTGCTTTATTCTTTTTACAAACAGCTTTGAGGTTTTCTACAATCAGCCAGGGTATACACGTAATTGAATAAATAAAATTAACAAATCTCCACAGAGTGGCGTCTCCTTTCATTTATGGAATGGAAATTTACTCTGCACGTGCTCAGGGACACTTTCATCATGGTGCTGGGAGGGACGCTCTGCAGAGTGGAGCCAATTCCTGGGGCCGGTAAAATATTTGCGCCCCCCAGTAAAATATTTGAGGGGGCCGTCCGTCAAAAAAGGTTGCTGGTCATTCATTGCTGTTCAAATGGTGTGCGCGCGCCATGTCTTGTGATCGATTATGCGGGGCGGGACTTACCTGTCCCCATGAGTAGCCAAGGGAGGACAGAGGGCAGTTGCCCCCCTAAATCAAGAAAATTAAAAAATGCTTAACTAACTGACCAGCTGATTCCGTCCATCCCCCCAACATCAATCATGGCTACGCCCATGCCTGCCCCCCCCCCGGCACCCTGGAAGGAGGCTGCTGGCACCACAAGATCACCTCTCCCTTCCTCTGTGCTCCAGGGGGAGAAGAGGCACATCCACGTGGCCATTGCTCTCGCTGCGGTGTCCACTGAGACAGGCGGTCACTCGCTTGGAGAGGGAGGGGTTCTGTGCTGTTGGAGGAGGACTTGGAGCAAACTCCGCCCCCCCCCGAGGTTGGGAAATGAGTGGATGTGTGTCTGCGAGAGAGTGCGGGCTCATGGTCCATGACTGACAAGGAAGGAAGAGGCTCAGCGAGAGAGCAGAGCTACTTGGTTGGGTAGCAGCGGATGGGGAGCCGCGGGGCTTTCTGAGCCAGCAGCCGAGGATGCCTCTCCGTGGAGGAAGGATGCTCTGGGGCTGTGCAGGGATGCTCCTCTGCCTGGCCGGGTTGCTTCTGCCTCGGAGCGCCGCCCTGCCTGGAGAAGAGCAGGCGCTACAGGAACACCTTGTCCAACACCATCCAGAACTTGGCGCAGCTGCGGGGCTTGGAGAACTTCACAGAAATGTGAGTGTCGCCCAGGGGCGGCTTTCTGTGGGTAGGTATGATGGGAACGAGATGGGTGGGGCTCTGCAACTTCTGCCTAACTCCTCCATGGGTTCCTGGTAGAAGAGCACAGCGGAAGTTGGGGTCAGTGGCATAGCGTGGGTTCTCAGCACCCGGGGCAAGGCAAGTAATTTGCACCCCCTAACCCGTGGATTTTAGCACTCGAGTCTCTTCCGCGCCCCCCCCAGATGTTGCGCCAGGTGCAGAAGGCCCCCTGCACCCCCCACACTACGCCACTGCTCCCACCACAAGTCTTCAGGACAGCCATCCGAAGGCTGGCGCGGGGAGAAGGTCTCTCCGCCCCACCGCCAGCCTTCGGAGGATGTCCGAGGACAGTGGGGTTCCTGCTTCCTCGAGGAGGGCCAGCCAAACGCGCCCCCCAAATGTTGCGGCCGGTGCGGCCGGCACCCCTGGCACCCCCCACGCTACGCCACTGGTTGGGGTGCCTTTGCCTCCAGAGAATTTGGACCTCTGACTGACACATTTCTTGCAAAGCAAGCTGGGGAAAAACATCTCTAGGATCACAGGGAGCCGGAAGAGGTTTAAGGAATCTTCCTAAAAGTGAGAGAATGCAAATCTAGCATCTAAGGGGGGTCTTCTATTTTAAAAAACAGAGATGTACACACACGCCCTAAATAAACGTCTATATAATAGGGTTGGGGGCAAGTGTATGCGCATATCTTGACCCAGTGCATGCTCTTACAGCACAAAGATGAGTTTGAATAAGCCTCTACCGGATGATGACCCACCCCCATGTGAAATCTTTAAGGGGTGGAGAACCCAGAACCAGAAGCCAGAAGCAAGGCTGGGGCTTCCAGCTCTACCTCGAGGACAGACCAGTTCCCGGCCATCCTGCCTGCCTGCCTGCTCACCGCAAGTCTGGGGCTTCATGCTCCACCTCGGAGGAGAAACGGCTTCCCGGTCTACCCTCCTCGGGGCCGGGAATCACCGGTCCACAAGGCGGGGGGGGGGGAGGCCTGGAGCCGCTGCCCGGTCTACTCGCCGGCGGAGGGGGGGAGGCTGTCTTGCCAGTCTACCTGCAGGAAAGCGCAGCTCTGCCGGGCTACCTGGCGTACTGCGTGGAACCTCTTCCCGGTCTACTCGGTTCCAGGCCCGGTGGGCTCCTCGCGTCCACGCACACCACGGCCGGCCTGCCGCATGTCCAGCGCTCCTAAACAAAGGAACAGGCTCCTTCCAGGTCTACCTGGAAGGCAGGCAGGGGACGGCCACCATGCCTGCCTGCCTGCCTGCCTGCCTGCGTGCCTGCCTGCCTGCCTGCCTGCCTGCCTGCCTGCAAGTCGCAGGGTTTGGGGCTTCCCGGTCCACCTCGGTGGAAACACGTCTTCCCGGTCAACCCTCCTTGGGGCCGGGAGGCGCCAGTGCACTAGCCGGGGGGCTGGCACCGCTGCCCGGTCTACTGGCCGGCGGAGGGGGGGAGGCTGTCTTGCAGTCTACCTGCAAGAAAACGCGTGTCTGCCGAACTAGTGGCTTAAGGCGCGGAACCGCTGGCCATCCTTGGGCCCGCGAGGCGACGGTCCTTGGGCCCGCGAGGCGACGGTCTACCCGCCAGAGCGGCAGTCGGCGTTGCCTGCTCTCCCGGCCCTCTGCTCCTCTCCTGTCTACCTGCTGGGAAGGCTGGGACTCGCCGGTCTTCGTTAGAGATCGCGGTGCTTCCCGGTCCCCCCACAGGAAAGCGCGGCTCTGCCGGGCTACCTGGCGCACGGCGTGGAACCTCTTCCCGGTCTACTCGGTTGCAGGCCTGGTGGGCTCCTCGCGTCCACGCACACCACGGCCGGCCTGCCGCATATCCAGCGCTCCTAAACAAAGGAACAGGCTCCTTCCCGGTCTACCTGGAAGGCAGGCAGGGGACGGCCACCCTGCATGCCTGCCTGCCTGCCTGCGAGCCTGCAAGCCGCAGGGTCTGGGGCTTCCCGGTCCAGCTCGTTGGAGACACGTCTTCCCGGTCAACCCTCCTTGGGGCCGGGAGGCGCCGGTCCACTAGCCGGAGTGTCTGGAACCGCTGCCCGGTCTACTTGCCGGCGGAGGTGGGGGCTGTCTTGCAGTCTACCTGCAAGAAAGCGCGGGTCTGCCGAACTAGTGGCTTAAGGCGCGGAACCGCTGGCCGGTCTACTGGGCACCGGACCTCTGGAAGCCCGGTCTGCCCGCCGGAGGGGATGGCGGCGTTGCCCGGTTTCCCTTAACTCGGCTCCACTCCGGCCTACCGCCCCGGAAAGCTTGGTCTTGCCGGTGTTCCTCAGTGATCCGGGATTCTCCCGGTCTACCGACAGGAAAGAGCAGCTCTGCCGGGCTACCTGGCGTTCGGCGTGGAACCGTTGGCCGGTCAACTCGGTTCCAGGCCCGGTGGGCTCCTCGCGTCCACGCACACCAGGTCCTGCCTGCCTCCCTGCCGCTGGCCAGCGCTCCTAAACAAAGGAACAGGCTCTTCCCGGTGTACCTGGAAGGCAGGGAGCGGAAGGACACCCTGCCTGCTTGCCTGCCTGCCTGCTTGCCGCAGGGTCTGGGGCTTCCCGGTCCACCTCGGAGGGAAAACGGCTTCACGGTCTACCCTCCTCGGGGAAGGGAGGCGCTGGTCCACTAGGCGGGCGGCTGGAGCTGCTTCCCTCTCTACTCGCCGGAGGAGGGGGGGAGGCTGTATTGCCAGTCTACCTCCAGGAAAGCGCGCCTCTGCCGGACTACCTGGCGTACTGCGTGGAACAGCGGGCCGGTCTACTGGGCACCGGACCTCGGAAAGCACGGTCTACCCGGCGGAGGGGCTGCGGTGTTGCCCGGTCCACCGGCCCTCGGCTCCCCTCCGGTCTACCGGCCGGGAAAGCTGGGGCTTGCCGGTCTTCCTCAGATGGTGGGGCTTCCCGGTCTACCCAACGGAAAGCGCGGCTCTGCCGGACTACCTGGGGAATGGCGTGGAACCCCTGGCCAGTCTACTCGGTTCCAGGCCCGTTGGGCTCCTCGCGTCCACGCACACCACGGCCTGCCTGCCTGCCTGCCTGCCTGCCGCCTTCCTGGCGCTCCTAAACGAAGGAACAGGCTCCTGCCCGGTCTACCTGGAAGGCAGGCAGCGGACGGCGACCCTGGTGCTTCCAAGTCTCCCTTTGAGGACAAACGGTTTCCCGGTCTACCATCCTTGGGCCCGCGAGGCGCCGGTCCACTCGTTGTGTGCCTGGAGCCGCTGTACGACGGGTTTACTCGCTGGGGGGGAGGCTTGGTCTTGCCGGTCTTCTTCAGAGATCGTGGGGCTTCCCGGTCTACCCGCCGGGAAGCGCGGCTCTGCCGGACTACCTGGGGGACGGAGTGTTTGCTGGGCGCCGGACCTCGGAGAGCCCGGTCTACCCGCCTGAGGGCTGGCGGCGTTGCCCGGTCTCCCTGCCCTCGGCTCTCCTCCGGTCCACCCGGCTGGGGGGGGCTTGCCGGTCTACTAGAGGGGGCGGGAGGCTTCCCGGTCTACCGGCTCGCGCCCCCGTTGGCGCCTCCAGGTCTACCCAGTCGTTGGACCTCGACGACATCGTCAAGGGTGGGGTTCGTGGCTACAGCTGCCGTAGAAGTCGGTGACTTTTTAGACCGCCGCTTAGCGGCAGAGCAGCAGGCAGGTGATGGATGGGACAGGTGAGGGCATGCGTGCGTGCGTCCGTCCTTGCAGGGACGGCAAGGGAGGAAAGTCTTGGCGTGCGTGCGTTCCTTTGCGGGAGGACTCGTTTGCGGGGGAGGGAGACAGAAGGGCACAAAATTTCTCTGTCACTCTAGCATACACTCAAACACAGCCTGTCCTTGTGTGCGGGGGAGACAGACAGGGACAGAGAGATGGACACAAAATATCCCTCCAACGCGCACACACGCACACCCAAGAAACCATTCCCGCCCCCCCCCCATGTGCTGGCGTGTGGGGGAGACAGACCCAAAATAGATCACGGAGAGAGAGAAAGAGTGGGAGGCGGGCAGGCAGGCACACACACACGCATCTCCCTTTTCGCCCGCCCGGCCTAACGATCATGACAACAAGGAGGGATACGACGAGGACGACAAAGAAGAAGAAGAAGAAGAAGAAGAAGAAGAAGAAGAAGAAGAAGAAGAAGAAGAAGAAGAAGAAGAAGAAGAAGAAGAAGAAGAAGAAGAAGAAGAAGAAGAAGAAGGCTGCCCTGCCCTTACCATGCTGGCCACACGAGGGCGCTCCTAAAGCAAGGAACCGGCGCCTACCCGGTCTACCTGGGAGAAGGCAAGCAAGGAATGGTCGCCCTGCCCTGCGGCGGCCACACGGGGGCGCTTCTAAAGAGAGGGAGAGGGTGCCTAGCCGGCCTACCGGGGGGGGAGGGGTGCCTAGCCGGCCTACCGGGGGGGGGGAGTTGGCAGGCATGCAGGGCACAGCCCTCCTGCCTGCCTTGCATCCTGCCTGCCTGCTCCCCAGCGCTTCTGAACGAAGGGCCAGGTTCTTACCCGGTCTACCTGGGTGGGAGGCAGGCAGGCAGGCAAGCAAGCAAGGGACGCCCACCCTGCCTGCCTGCCTGCCTGCCTGCCTGCCTGCCTGCCTGCCTGCCTGCCTGCCTGCCTGCCAGGCAGGGAGGGGACGGCCACGGCGACGGAGGCAGGGCGGGCGGGACACGAAAGAACGGCGGCCGCACGCCAACGGGAGAGGCGACGCGGAGCCGGCCCTCTCGAACAAACGTACGCCCGACCGAACCAATGGCCCGCCCGCCAGACAGCCGACCGACCGACCCAATCAGCCGGCCCCCCCCCATCGCTTCGCTGCCGCCGGGGAGAACGAGGCCCGAGGAGGAGGAGGGGAGGACGTCCCAGCTACCTCGCGGCGCGGACGGACGGCACGGGAGCGCCCGGCAGGAGAGCCGGCCCGCGGGGGCAGCCCTGTGTCTCCACAGACAGCCGCGCGGGCACGGAACCCTGACCGGCCGCCGCCCCGGCCGCCGCCGCCGTTCACCCCTCGCCGGCCGCCTCCAGGACGCACAAGCACTCACACACACACACAAGAAGCTCCACACGTTTGTTCTTAAAGGGCATAAAAATAGGCATATTATTTGAGTACAAGGTTGTGTTTATAGCTAATATTTCACTGATTCCCAACGTAAGTTACACAACAAAAAATGCAACATAACATATAACTGCAGGGGGGGCCTTTTTTACAGTATTAGGAGATGTAATGTATATCAATTTATAACATTATTATTATTTTGCTGCAGGTTAGCTGTGAGATAAATCAATTACAGTTATATATTAAAGGCCAAAGTCAGGCTCCCTGAGAACCGGGCAGTGCAGAGGGAAATAAAAATACAAAAGGACAGTATACATGATGTCCCAGACATGACAACCACACCATAAAGCTTCACGCCAACCAGATATTCCTGTTCACTTCAGGCACTAAGGCGCTTAAATTATCATTAACCGTTCCCCATTGCTCCACCACCAGGACCTGGGGTCTGAGTCCATGTCTTCTCTGTCTTGGGGGGGGGGAGAAGGGGCGACTCCTGGGCAAAAAGCTCCCCCCACTCCTCATCCAGCCGGTCCCGGACATGGACTTCCCAGCCTCCTGCTTGCTGCTGCCTCCTTGTGCTGATCCATGACAGGTGCTCTGTTTAGGGACTTACCAAAGGAATCCTGCAAAGGGAGATATTACTGGAGCCTGACATGCTTGTATGTTTGGTGGCATTTTATGCATTGTGACTTGCTATCCTTTTTATTGATTATAGCTTAGTAATTCTTTACTGTAATTGTTAAGTGTAAACTGTTCGATTATTATGTGCATATATTTAATTTTACTATTCTTTAGACTTCCTTCCCCCCCTTCGATAAGTATCTTATAATTTCATTACATCTCGTATTTTATTCGTTTATCTAATTAACCATATGCTGTTGAAGTTAATCAAACCCTGCCAGGGTCTTTAAAGATTTACAATTATCTCTTATATACACCAAATATTTACTCCAATTTTCAGAAAACTTCTGGTCTTCCTGATCTCGTATTCACCCTGATAATCTAGCCGGTTCCGCATCATTTATCCATTTAACCTGCCAGTCCGAAATAGTTGGTAATACATTTGTCTTCCAATTCTGGGCCAACATAATCCTTGCTTCCGTCATGGCATACAAAAATAAATTCTTATCCTTCTTTTTAACCTCCTTTCCCACTAATCTCAAAAGAATCTGGTTGAGCCGTTTTTGAGCCAGCGACGGGAAAGTGGATTATAAAGACGGAAGGTGGATCTATAAAGTACGATAGTAAGACTACTACCCCCTTCTTTGCTATATTCAGGAGGAGATTGTGCTATGTGATATAAGGGATTGTAATCAAAGAAAATCATAGTGTTTGGAGCGCTTGGGAAATTTTTTTGGAGGCTTTGGGGCGATTTTGAGGAGCGTGGCGAGTGGACTCTTTGACTCTGTCGGAGCCCCTTCACCTCCTCCTTCCTCTTGGTGGTGGAGAGAAGAAGAAAACAGCGATATACTCTCCCCAATTACAGACTTCTATAGGACTGATTTGGAGTGAAAATAAGAGAGAAGGAAAGTAAGAAAGAAGACAGAATATAAGCCCCTTTCTGGTCAAAGTGCTGGGGGCTGTGTTTCACCTCTTCTCTTTGCGATTACAACGTGCAGTTTGCAGGCTGCCTTATGGCAGCGCTTAGGGGGACTCTTTAAGGGCTGTGGCGAGTGGACTCTGTGACTCCTTCCTATTTAATTCCCTCCTTCACCTCCTCCTTCCTATTTAATTTTACTATTCTAATGGATTATTGAATACCTATTCAGTATTATTGAATATTGCTTTACTTGGTTTATTTTAAAGTTATGTTTTTATTCTGACTTTTTTTGGTATTGGATCACATTGTTATTAGGGGTGTGATATTTGTCAGAGAAGGGCCCATACTTAGCATGCAGAAGGTCCCAGGTTGTGTCTGGCAGCATCTCCAGGTAGAGCTGGGAACATGCCTGGTCTGGAATCCCGGGGGGTTGCTGCCAGCCAGTGTAGACAATACAGCTTCCTAGGCAACTTCAGAGACATCACCTTGCCAACAAAGGTCCGTATAGTTCAAGCTATGGTTTTCCCAGTAGTGATGTATGGAATTGAGAGCTGGACCATAAAGAAGGCTGATCGCTGAAGAATGGATGCTTTTGAATTCTGGTGCTGGAGGAGAGTCTTGAGAGTCCCATGGACTGCAAGAAGATCGAACTTCTCCATTCTGAAGGAAATCAGCCCTGAGTGCTCACTGGAAGGACAGATCCTGAAGCTGAGGCTCCGTCAAAATTAAGATATTGGGGGGGGGGGGAGGCACAAAAATTCAGCTTTCCAAAGATATTAAAGGAGCCCAAACACGTTTTTCATTCATGCAATAAGTGTTTCCCGCACGATCCAGAGACTCAAAGAATTGCTTTAGTTTCATGCTGCATTTGTTGTTTCTCAGCGTTCAAGCAGAGGTCTCTGTTGCTGCTGGGGAAAGGCAGTTCCCCAATCTTCTCTCCACCCCCAGCTAATGTGCCTGTTGCTATGTACGGAGTGGTACGTGGGGAAGGCTGTGAGAATGTTATCAGACTCTACTGAATAGGCCTCGTTGCAGTCGGTGACGAGCAACGCGCAACGGCCCCAGTGATCCGACTGACTGGTGCGATCCTGATGCTCTAACCTCGAAGGCTGATGGTGATGTTAAGGCTGGAAGGAAAAGGTTAAAACTGGGCACACACCTACTGAACCACCTGAACGAGCTCCCTCCCTCCCTCCCTGCCTTCTGTGTATTTACTGGAAGGATTTCAGATCATAATTCGCCCCAGGGCCTTGCAGAGCCAGGCAGAGGCCCGGGCCAGGTAGATAATGTGCCCCCCCTTTTTTTTTTACCCTGGGGATAACTGAAGTCTTAAAAACAAGTACCGTATTTTTCGCCCTATAAGACGCACTTTTCCCCCTCCAAAAATGAAGGGGAAATGTGGGTGCGTCTTATGGGGCGAATGCAGGCTTTCGCTGAAGCCTGGAGAGCGAGAGCGGTAGGTGCGCACCGACCCCTCTCGCTCTCCAGGCTTCGCGGACCTCTCCCCAAGCAGCGGGAATGCTCCCGCTGCTTGGGGAGAGTTGCCGGCATCCCGAAGCCTGCGCGCGCTGATCCCAGCGCCGGCAGGCTTCGCGGATCTCTCCGCAAGCAGCGGGAACGTTCCCGCTGCTTGGGGAGAGTTGCAGGCATCCCAAAGCCTGCCCGCGCTGATCCCAGCACCGGCAGGCTTCGCGGATCTCTCCGCAAGCAGCGGGAACGTTCCCGCTGCTTGGGGAGAGTTGCAGGCATCCCGAAGCCTGCGCGCGCTGATCCCAGCGCCGGCAGGCTTCGCGGATCTCTCCGCAAGCAGCGGGAACGTTCCCGCTGCTTGGGGAGAGTTGCAGGCATCCCGAAGCCTGCCCGCGCTGATCCCAGCGCCGGCAGGCTTCGCGGATCTCTCCGCAAGCAGCGGGAACGTTCCCGCTGCTTGGGGAGAGTTGCAGGCATCCCGAAGCCTGCCCGCGCTGATCCCAGCGCCGGCAGGCTTCGCGGATCTCTCCGCAAGCAGCGGGAACGTTCCCGCTGCTTGGGGAGAGTTGCAGGCATCCCGAAGCCTGCCCGCGCTGATCCCAGCGCCGGCAGGCTTCGCGGATCTCTCCGCAAGCAGCGGGAACGTTCCCGCTGCTTGGGGAGAGTTGCAGGCATCCCGAAGCCTGCCCGCGCTGATCCCAGCGCCGGCAGGCTTCGCGGATCTCTCCGCAAGCAGCGGGAACGTTCCCGCTGCTTGGGGAGAGTTGCAGGCATCCCGAAGCCTGCCCGCGCTGATCCCAGCGCCGGCAGGCTTCGCGGATCTCTCCGCAAGCAGCGGGAACGTTCCCGCTGCTTGGGGAGAGTTGCAGGCATCCCGAAGCCTGCCCGCGCTGATCCCAGCGCGGGCAGGCTTCGCGGATCTCTCCGCAAGCAGCGGGAACCACCGCTGGGCTCCCACGGCTTGCAGAGAGCTGCCTGTTTGCGGGCTGGGGTCGGGGGAAGCTCGGGCTGCCCCAGCCCCGCGCCTGGGGGGGAAATAATTTTTTTCCTTTATTTCCCCCCAAAAAACCTAGGTGCGTCTTATGGGCCGGAGCGTCTTATGGGGCGCAAAATACGGTATATAAATAATTTTCACAAAAGTTATGCTGACAAATAATTTTATTTCAAGGCTTGAACCGTATCTGCATATAAAGACAAAATGGAAAATATAGATCAATATGCTGACTGAGGCCCCCTTGGGAATCAGAGGCCCCGGCCAAGTGGCCCATATGCCCCCACTCTGTCTGGGCCTGCTTCGCCCCCAGTGTGAAGCAGTGAACTTGCAGGTGTTTTGAAGTCCTGCTCGAAGGGATGCTGCCGGTCTGATGCGCCCCTTTATTCACCGGAGTTGGTGGTGGGCGCATGTATCCCCCCCATTCCAGGATCCCATCTCTTCCCACTTTCAGAGGAGCCATCAGAAATAAAGAACTTCCTTATTAGAAGCCAAGGGCTCCCTGGGGCCCCATAATGTTCTCAGCAGATTTTGTTCGTCGCTGGCTTTTAGTTTTTAAAAAATGATTTTTACTAATAATCATACTGCTTTATTGTTTTTACAAACAGCTTTGAGGTTTTCTACAATCAATAATTAACAAATCTCCACAGAGTGGCGTCTCCTTTCATTTATGGAATGGAAATTTACTCTGCACGTGCTCAGGGACACTTTCATCATGGTGCTGGGAGGGACGCTCTGCAGAGTGGAGCCAATTCCTGGGGCCGGTAAAATATTTGCGCCCCCCAGTAAAATATTTGAGGGGGCCGCCCGTCAAAAAAGGTTGCTGGTCATTCATTGCTGTTCAAATGGTGTGCGCGCGCCATGTCTTGTGATCGATTATGCGGGGCGGGACTTACCTGTCCCCATGAGTAGCCAAGGGAGGACAGAGGGCAGTTGCCCCCCTAAATCAAGAAAATTAAAAAATGCTTAACTAACTGACCAGCTGGTTCCGTCCATCCCCCCAACATCAATCATGGCTACGCCCATGCCTGCCCCCCCCCCCGGCACCCTGGAAGGAGGCTGCTGGCACCACAGGATCACCTCTCCCTTCCTCTGTGCTCCAGGGGGAGAAGAGGCACACTCACGTGGCCATTGCTCTCGCTGCGGTGTCCACTGAGACAGGCGGTCACTCGCTTGGAGAGGGAGGGGTTCTGTGCTGTTGGAGGAGGACTTGGAGCAAACTCCGCCCCCCCCCCGAGGTTGGGAAATGAGTGGATGTGTGTCTGCGAGAGAGTGCGGGCTCATGGTCCATGACTGACAAGGAAGGAAGAGGCTCAGCGAGAGAGCAGAGCTACTTGGCTGGGGAGCAGCGGATGGGGAGCCGCGGGGCTTTCTGAGCCAGCAGCCGAGGATGCCTCTCCGTGGAGGAAGGATGCTCTGGGGCTGTGCAGGGATGCTCCTCTGCCTGGCCGGGTTGCTTCTGCCTCGGAGCGCCGCCCTGCCTGGAGAAGAGCCGGCGCTACAGGAACACCTTGTCCAACACCATCCAGAACTTGGCGCAGCTGCGGGGCTTGGAGAACTTCACAGAAATGTGGGTGTCGCCCGGGGGCGGCTTTCTGTGGGTAGGTATGATGGGAACGAGATGGGTGGGGCTCTGCAACTCCTGCCTAACTCCTCCATGGGTTCCTGGTAGAAGAGCACAGCGGAAGTTGGGGTGCCTTTGCCTCCAGAGAATTTGGACCTCTGACTGACACATTTCTTGCAAAGCAAGCTGGGGAAAAACATCTCTAGGATCACAGGGAGCCGGAAGAGGTTTAAGGAATCTTCCTAAAAGTGAGAGAATGCAAATCTAGCATCTAAGGGGTGTCTTCTTTTTTAAAAAACAGAGATGTACACACACGCCCTAAATAAGCGTCTATATAATAGGGTTGTGGGCAAGTGTATGCACATATCTTGATCCAGTGCATGCTCTTACAGCACAAAGATGAGTTTGAATAAGCCTCTACTGGATGATGACCCACCCCCATGTGAAATCTTTAAGGGGTGGAGAACCCAGAACCAGAAGCCAGAAGCAAGGCTGGGGCTTCCAGTTCTACCACGAGGACAGACGACTTCCCGGCCATCCTGCCTGCCTGCCTGCTCACCGCAAGTCTAGAGCTTCATGCTCCACCTCGGAGGAGTAACGGCTTCCCGGTCTACCCTCCTTGGGGCCGGGAATCACCGGTCCACAACGCGGGGGGGGGAAGAGGCCTGGAGCCGCTGCCCGGTCTACTCGCCAGCGGAGGTGGGGAGGCTGTCTTGCCAGTCTACCTGCAGGAAAGCGCAGCTCTGCCGGGCTACCTGGCGTACGGCGCGGAACCGCTGGACGTTCTACTGGGCACCGGACCTCTGGAAGCACGGTCTACCTGCCGGAGCGGCAGGCGGCGTTGCCCGTTCTCCCGGCCCTCGTCTCCTCTCCGGTCTACCTGCCGGGAAGGCTGGGACTCGCCGGTCTTCGTTAGAGAGCGCGATGCTTCACGGTCCCCCCACAGGAAAGCGCGGCTCTGCCGGTCTACCTGGCGTACTGCGTGGAAACGCTTCCCAGTCTACTCGGTTCCAGGCCCGGTGGGCTCCTCGCGTCCACGCACACCACGGCCGGCCTGCCTCCCTGCCGCTGGCCAGCGCTCCTAAACAAAGGAACAGGCTCCTGCCCGGTCTACCTGGAAGGGAGGCAGGGGACGGTCAGCATGCATGCCTGCTGCCTGCCTGCAAGACGCAGGGTCTGGGGCTTCCCGGTCCACCTCGGTTGAGACACAGCTTCCCGGTCAACCCTCCTTGGGGCCGGGAGGCGCCGGTCCACTAGCCGGGGGGGCTGAAACCGCTGCCCGGTCTACTTGCCGGCGGAGGGGGGGAGGCTGTCCTGCCGGTCTACCTGCAAGAAAACGCGGATCTGCCGAACTAGTGGTTTAAGGGGCGGAACCGCTGGCCGGTCTACTGGGCACCGGACCACGGGAAGCCCGGTCTGCCCGCCGGAGGGGATGGCGGCGTTGCCCGTTTTCCCGGAACTCTGCTCCACTCCGGCCTACCGTCCGGGAAAGCTTGGTCTTGCCGTTCTTCGTGATCGGGGATTCTCCCGGTCTACCGACAGGAAAGAGCAGCTCTGCCGGGCTGCCTGGCGTACGGCGTGGAACCGCTGGACGGTCTACCCGGTTCCAGGCCCGGTGGGCTCCTCGCGTCCACGCACAACATGTCCTGCCTTCCTTCCTGCGCTGGCCAGCGCTCCTAAACAAAGGAACAGGCTCTTCCCGGTCTACCTGGAAGGCAGGGAGCGAACGGACACCCTGCCTGCTTGACCGCCTGTCTGCCTGCCTGCCTTCCTGCCTGCCTGCCTGCCTGCCTGCCTGCCTGCCTGCCTGCTCGCCGCAGGGTCTGGGGCTTCCCGGTCCACCTCGGAGGAAAAACGGCTTCACGGTCTACCCTCCTTGGGGACGGGAGGCGCTGGTCCACTAGGCATGGGGCTGGAGCTGCTTCCCGGTCTACTCGCCGGCGGAGGTGGGGGAGTGCCTTGCCAGTCTACCTCCAGGAAAGCGCGGCTCTGCCGGACTACCTGGCGTACTGCGTGGAACAGCGGGCCGTTCTGCTGGGCACGGGACCTCGGGAAGCTCGGTCTACCCGGCGGAGGGACTGCGGTGTTGCCCGGTCCACCGGCCCTCGGCTCCCTTCCGGTCTACCCGCCGGGAAGGCTGGGGCTTGCCGGTCTTCCTCAGAGATGGTGGGGCTTCCCGGTCTACCCACCGGAAAGCGCGGCTCTGCCGGACGACCTGGGGAATGGCGTGGAACCGCTGGCCAGTCTACTCGATTCCAAGCCCGTTGGGCTCCACGCGTCCACGCACGCCACAGCCTGCATGCCTGCCTGCCTGCCTGCATGCCGCCTTCCTGGCGCTCCTAAACAAAGGAACAGGCTCCTTCCCGGTCTACCTGGAAGGCAGGCAGGGGACGGCCACCATGCATGCCTGCCTGCGTGCCTGTTAGCCGCAGGGTCTGGGGTCTCCCGGTCCACCTCGGTGGAGACACGTCTTCCCGGTCAACCCTCCTTGGGGCCGGGAGGCGCCGGTCCACTAGCCGTGGGGCCTGAAACCGCTGCCCGGTCTACTTGCCGGCGGAGGGGGGAGGCTGTCTTGCCGGTCTACCTGCAAGAAAGCGCGGGTCTGCCGAACTAGTGGCTTAAGGCGCGGAACCGCTAGCCGGTCTACAGGGCACCGGACATCGGGAAGCCCGGTCTGCCCGCCGGAGGGGATGGCGGCGCTGCCCGGTTTCCCGGAACTCTGCTCCACTCCGGCCTACCGTCCCGGAAAGCTTGGTCTTGCCGGTCTTCCTAATTGATCGGGAGGTCTCCCGGTCTACCTACAGGAAATATCAGCTCTGCCGGACTACCTGGCGAACGGCGTGGAACCGCTGGCCGGTCTACTCGGTGCCAGGCCCGGTAGGCTCCTCGCGTCCACGCACAACAGGTCCTGCCTGCCTCCCTGCCGCTGGCCAGCGCTCCTAAACAAAGGAACAGGCTCTTCCCCGTCTACCTGGAAGGCAGGGAGCGGACGGACACCCCGCCTGCTTGGCCGCCTGCCTGCATGCCTTCCTGCCTGCCTGCCTGCCTGCCTGCTCGCCGCAGGGTCTGGGGCTTCCCGGTCCACCTCGGAGGAAAAACGGCTTCACGGTCTACCCTCCTTGGGGACGGGAGGCGCTGGTCCACTAGGCGGGTGGCTGGAGCTGCTTCCCGGTCTACTCGCCGGCGGAGGGGGGGAGGCTGTCTTGCCAGTCTACCTCCAGGAAAGCGCGGCTCTGCCGGACTACCTGGCGTACTGCGTGGAACAGCGGGCCGGTCTACTGGGCACCGGACCTCGGGAAGCACGGTCTACCCGGCGGAGGTGCTGCGGTGTTGCCCCGGTCCACCGGCCCTCGGCTCACCTCCGGTCTACCGGCCGGGAAAGCAGGGGCTTGCCGGTCTTCCTCAGATATCGTGGGACTTCCCGGTCTACCCACCGGAAAGCGCGGCTCTGCCGGACTGCATGGGGAATGGCGTGGAACCGCTGGCCATCTAATCGGTTCCAGGCCCGTTGGGCTCCTCGCGTCCACACACACCACGGCATGCCTGCCTGCCTGCCTGCCTGCCGCCTTCCTGGCGCTCCTAAACAAAGGAACAGGCTCCTGCCCGGTCTACCTGGAAGGCAGACAGCGGACGGCGACCCTGCCTGTTCGCCAGAAGGTCTGGTGCTTCCAAGTCTCCCTTGGAGGACAAACGGTTTCCCGGTCTACCATCCTTGGGCCCGCGAGGCGCCGGGCCACACGTTGTGTGCCTGGAGCCGCTGTACGACGGGTCTACTCGCTGGGGGGGGGGAGGCTTGGTCTTGCCGGTCTTCCTCAGAGATCGTCGGGCTTCCCGGTCTACCCGCCGGGGAAGCGCGGCTCTGCCGGACTACCTGGCGTACGGAGAGGAACCGCTGGCCGGTCTACTGGACGCCGGACGTCGGAGAGCCCGGTCTACCGGCCGGAGGGCTGGCGGCGTTGCCCGGTCTCCCTGCACTCGGCTGCCCTCTGGTCCACCCGGCTGGGGGGCTTGCCGGTCTACTAGAGGGGGCGGAAGGCTTCCCGGTCTACCGGCTCGCGCCCCCGTTGGGGCCTCCAGGTCTACCCAGTCGTTGGACCTCGACGACATCGTCAAGGGTGGGGTTCGTGGCCACCAGTGGCGTAGCGTGGGTTGTCAGCACCCGGGGCAAGGCAAGTAATTTGCGCCCCCTAACCCGTGGATTTTAGCACTTGAGTGCGAGCGCCCCCCCCCAAGATGTTGCGCCCGGCCCCCCCTGCACCCCCATGCTATGCCACTGCTTCAGGCCCCCCAATAAAACATTTGAGGGGGCCAGTCCCCCAGTTGATGGGCATTGCCAATGTGATCAACTATGCAGGGCGGGGTTTACTTGCCTCCCCCCCCCAATATCATACTGTATTCACGTTGGCACCCCTGATGAACTCAGCGGGGCTTACTTCTGCCCCGTAAGCCTTTGCACCTCCGCGTCTCCTTTCCTCTCTATATGTAAGAGGGTGAAGGTCAGGCTGGCAGCGCAAATAAGGGCCCCGCTGCTGAAGGCCTCGCCCGCCACGACCTCCTGGTCCATGGGCAGGGCAAGAAAGTGCCTTTTCCTTGGGGGGGGGGAGTCTTAAATTTCAAAGCATTATTATTATTATTATTATGAATATCTAATGTGCGTGGTTTCTCTACCTCCACCGACGACTCACCACGTGCGGGCTCCCTTCACCTCCCCATCCCCTCAAGGGAATGGAAAAACGACGTGAGGAAAAGCGACGCGGCGGGACAGCCAGCGAGGTTCTCCTCAGAGCCTTTTCCCGCCGCCCCCTCGCAAGACAGCCCTGAAGCCGAGCGCGGAGTGAGGGGCGGGGCCCGGCGGAGTCTCGCTGCCCCCCAACGCCTCTCGAGGCGGCATGAGGGGCGCCGCGTCAAGGGCGCCCGCGGGCGCAGCGGCGGCTCCTGTCAGGGCACGAGGCTGGCCCGGCGCCTCTCCCCCACCCACCCCGTCCGCCCACCCATATCCCGCTCAGGAGGGGCCGGTGGGCTGGCAAGCGCCTCACAGCAGCAGCACCAGAGAGGGAGAGAAGTCCGCCTCCCGCCGCCGCCGCCTCTTCATCCCCAGCAGCAACTTCCCTGCCCGGCTCCCTGCCGCCGCCGCCGCCTCCTTCTCTCCCTGCTTTGCAGTAGTAGCAGCAGCAGCCGCCGCCGCCGCTCCTCCTCTCCTCCCGGGGATGATGCTCTGGCTCCTCAGCGGCAGCTCCCGAGCCGTGTCCCCGCAGCGCCTCCGCTCCCCCGGGCTCCCCTTGGCTCCCCTTCGCCGCCTGGCTCCTGCTGCACCACCTGGGGGCAGCGCCTATGGCCGGGGCTTCCTCCTTCCCGAGACATGGGGCTCTGCTATAGCCTGCGCCCGAGGCTCTTCGGCGACTCCGGAGGCGGCGAGCGCCCCCCCCAGATGTTGCGCCCGGTGCGGCCGGCACCCCTGGCACCCCCCACGCTACGCCACTGGTGGCCACAGCTGCCGTAGAAGTCGGTGACTTTGTAGGCCGCCGCTTGGCGGCAGAGCAGCAGGCAGGTGATGGATGGGACAGGTGAGGGCGTGCGTGTGTGCGTCTGTCCTTGCAGGGATGGCAAGGGATAAAAGTCTCGGCGTGCGTGCGTTCCTTTGCGGGAGGGGGAGCATGCAGAGACACGGGGATACAGAAAGACAACCACAAAAGCGCTCGTGCGCTCTCACACACACTTGATTTCGGGGGGGGAGGGAGGGAGGGAGGGAGAGAGAGGGAGAGAGAGGAAGGCACGCACGCACGCACGCAAATACAAAATCTCTGTCTCTCTCACACACACACAGACTCGTTTGCGGGGGAGGGAGACAGAAGGGCACAAAATTTCTCACTCTAGCATACACTCAAACACAGTATGTCCTTGTGTGCGGGGGAGACAGACAGGGACAGAGAGATGGACACAAAATATCCCTCCAACGCGCACACACGCACACCCAAGAAACCATTCCCGCCCCCCCCATGTGCTGGCGTGTGGGGGAGACAGACCCAAAATAGATCACGGAGAGAGAGAAAGAGTGGGAGGCGGGCAGGCAGGCACACAAACACGCATCCCCCTTTTCGCCCGCCCGCCATAACGATCATGACAACAAGAGGGATACGACGACAACGACGAAGAAGAAGACGAAGACGGCTGCCCTGCCCTTACCATGCTGGCCACACGAGGGCGCGCCTAAAGAAAGGAACCGGCGCCTACCCGGTCTACCTGGGAGAAGGCAGCCCTCCTGCCTTCCTTCCATCCTGCCTGCCTGCTCCCCAGCGCTTCTGAACAAAGGGCCAGGTTCTTACCCGGTCTACCTGGGTGGGAGGCAGGCAGGCAGGCAAGCAAGCAAGGGACGCCCACCATGCCTGCCAGGCAGGGAGGGGACGGCCACGGCGACGGAGGCAGGGCGGGCGGGACACGAAAGAACGGCGGCCGCACGCCAACGAGAGAGGCGCGGAGCCTGCCCTCTCGAACAAACGTACGCCCGACCGAACCAACGGCCTGCTCGCCAACCAGCCGGCCAGCCGACCGACCGACCCAATCAGCCGCCCCCCCCCCCGATCGCTTCGCTGCCGCCGGCAGAACGAGGAACGAGAAGGAGGAGGGGAGGACGTCCCAGCTACCTCGCGGCGCGGACGGACGGCACGGGAGCGCCCGGCAGGAGAGCCGGCCCGCGGGGGCAGCCCTGTGTCTCCACAGACAGCCGCGCGGGCACGGAACCCTGACCGGCCGCCGCCCCGGCCGCCGCCGCCGTTCACCCCTCGCCGGCCGCCTCCAGGACGCACAAGCACTCACACACACACACACAAGAAGCTCCACACGTTTGTTCTTAAAGGGCATAAAAATAGGCATATTATTTGAATACAAGGTTGTGTTTATATCTAATATTTCACTGATTCCCAACATGAGTTACACAACAAAAAATGCAACATAACATATAACTGCAAGGGGGGGGAAGAAAACTTTTTTACAGTATTAGGAGATGTAATGTATATCAATTTATAACATTAAATTTTTTTGCTGCAGGTTAGCTGTGAGATAAATCAATTCCCGTTATATATTAAAGGCCAAAGTCAGGTTCCCTGAGAACCGGGCAGTGCAGAGGGAAATAAAAATACAAAAGGACAGTATACATGATGTCCCAGACATGACAACCACACCATCAAGCTTCACGCCAACCAGATATTCCTGTTCACTTCAGGCACTAAGGCGCTTGAATTATTATTAACCGTTCCTCATTGCTCCACCACCAGGACCTGGGGTCTAAGTCCATGTCTTCTCTGTCTTGGGGGGGGGGGGGAAGGGGCGACTCCTGGGCAAAAAGCTCCCCCCACTCGTCATCCAGCCGGTCCCGGACATGGACTTCCCAGCCTCCTGCTTGCTGCTGCCTCCTTGTGGTGATCCATGACAGGTGCTCTGTTCAGGGACTTACCAAAGGAATCCTGCAAAGGGAGATATTACTAGAGCCTGACATGCTTGTATGTTTGGTGGCATTTTATGCATTGTGACTTGCTATCATTTTTATTGATTATAGCTTAGTAATTCTTTACTGTAATTGTTAAGTGTAAACTGTTCGATTATTATGCGCATATATTTAATTTTACTATTCTTTTTTTAAAAAAAAAATAAATTTTTATTGATTTTCAACCAGAATACATTTATGTACATTTGTTATACAAATAGATCTCATATAAAACCTTTAGCTCTGCCGAGCTTCAGACTTCCTTCCCCCCCTTCGATAAGTATCTTATAATTTCATTACATCTCGTATTTTATTCGTTTATCTAATTAACCATAGGCTGTTGAAGTTAATCAAACCCTGCCAGGGTCTTTAAAGATTTACAATTATCTCTTATATACACCAAATATTTACTCCAATTTTCAGAAAACTTCTGATCTTCCTGATCTCGTATTCTCCCTGATAATCTAGCCGGTTCCGCATAATTTATCAGTTTAACCTGCCAGTCCGAAATAGTTGGTCATACATTTGTCTTCCAATTCTGGGCCAACATAATTCTTGCTGCCGTCGTGGCATACAAAAATAAATTCTTATCCTTCTTTTTAACCTCCTTTCCCACTAATCCCAAAAGAATCTGGTTGAGACGTTTTTGAGCCAGCGATGGGAAAGTGGATTATAAAGACGGAAGGTGGATCTATAAAGTACGATAGTAAGACTACTACCCCCTTCTTTGCTATATTCAGGAGGAGATTGTGCTATGTGATATAAGGGATTGCAATCAAAGAAAATTATAGTGTTTAGAGCGCTTGGAAAAACTTTTTGGAGGCTTTGGGGCGATTTTGAGGAGCGTGGCGAGTGGACTCTTTGACTCAGTCGGAGCCCCTTCACCTCCTCCTTCCTATTTAATTTTACTATTCTAATGGATTATTGAGTGCCTATTCAGTATTATTGAATATTGCTTTACTTGGTATGTTGTTTATGTTAAAGTTATGTTTTTATTCTGACCTTTTTGGTATTGGATCACACTGTTATTAGGGGTGTGATATTTGTCAGGGAAGGGCCCATACTTAGCATGCAGAAGGTCCCAGGTTGTGTCTGGCAGCATCTCCAGGTAGAGCTGGGAACATGCCTGGTCTGGAATCCTGGGGGGTTGCTGCCAGCCAGTGTAGACAATACAGCTTCCTAGGCAACTTCAGAGACATCACCTTGCCAACAAAGGTCCGTATAGTTCAAGCTATGGTTTTCCCAGTAGTGATGTATGGAATTGAGAGCTGGACCATAAAGAAGGCTGATCGCTGAAGAATGGATGCTTTTGAATTCTGGTGCTGGAGGAGACTCTTGAGAGTCCCATGGACTGCAAGAAGATCAAACTTCTCCATTCTGAAGGAAATCAGCCCTGAGTGCTCACTGGAAGGACAGATCCTGAAGCTGAGGCTCCGTCGAAATTAAGATATGGGGGGGGAGGCACAAAAATTCAGCTTTCCAAAGATATTAAAGGAGCCCAAACACGTTTTTCATTCATGCAATAAGTATTTCCCGCACGATCCAGAGACTCGAAGAATTGCTTTAGTTTCATGCTGCATTTGTTGTTTCTCAGCGTTCAAGCAGAGGTCTCTGTTGCTGCTGGGGAAAGGCAGTTCCCCAATCTTCTCTCCACCCCCAGCTAATGTGCCTGTTGCTATGTACGGAGTGGTAGGTGGGGAAGGCTGTGAGAATGTTATCAGACTCTACTGAATAGGCCTCGTTGCAGTCGGTGGCGAGCAACGCGCAACGGCCCCAGTGATCCGACTGACTGGTGCGATCCTGATGCTCTAACCTCGAAGGCTGATGGTGATGTTAAGGCTGGAAGGAAAAGGTTAAAACTGGGCACACACCTACTGAACCACCTGAACGAGCTCCCTCCCTCCCTCCCTGCCTTCTGTGTATTTACTGGAAGTATTTCAGATCATAATTCGCCTCAGGGCCTTGCAGAGCCAGGCAGAGGCCCGGGCCAGGTAGATAATGTGCCCCCCCTTTTTTTTTACCCTGGGGATAACTGAAGTCTTAAAAACAAGTAAGTATATAAATAATTTTCACAAAAGTTATGCTGACAAATAATTTTATTTCAAGGCTTGAACCGTATCTGCATATAAAGACAAAATGGAAAATATAGATCAATATGCTGACCGAGGCCCCCTTTGGAATCGGAGGCCCCGGCCAAGTGGCCCATATGCCCCCCCCCCTCTGTCTGAGCCTGCTTCGCCCCCAGTGTGAAGCAATGAACTTGCAGGCGTTTTGAAGTCCTGCTCAAAGGGATGCTGCCGGTCTGATGCGCCCCTTTATTCCCCGGAGTTGGTGGCGGGCGCATGTATCCCCGCCCCATTCCAGGATCCCATCTCTTCCCACTTTCAGAGGAGCCATCAGAAATAAAGACCTTCCTTATTAGAAGCCAAGGGCTCCCTGGGGCCCCATAATGTTCTCAGCAGATTTTGTTCGTTGCTGGCTTTTAGTTTTTAAAAAATTATTTTTACTAATAATCTTACTGCTTTACAGTACCGTAGCGTGGGTTGTCAGCACCCGGGGCAAGGCAAGTAATTTGCGCCCCCTAACCCGTGGATTTGCGCCCCCTAACCCGTGGATTTGTGCCCCCTAACCCGTGGATTTGTGCCCCCTAACCCTAACCCCCAGATGTTGTGCCCGGTGCGGCCGGCCCCCCCTGCACCCCCCACGCTACGCCACTGCTGCTTTATTCTTTTTACAAACAGCTTTGAGGTTTTCTACAATCAGCCAGGGTATACACGTAATTGAATAAATAAAATTAACAAATCTCCACAGAGTGGCGTCTCCTTTCATTTATGGAATGGAAATTTACTCTGCACGTGCTCAGGGACACTTTCATCATGGTGCTGGGAGGGACGCTCTGCAGAGTAGGAGCCAATTCCTGGGGCCGGTAAAATATTTGCGCCCCCCAGTAAAATATTTGAGGGGGCCGCCCGTCAAAAAAGGTTGCTGGTCATTCATTGCTGTTCAAATGGTGTGCGCGCGCCATGTCTTGTGATCGATTATGCGGGGCGGGACTTACCTGTCCCCATGAGTAGCCAAGGGAGGACAGAGGGCAGTTGCCCCCCTAAATCAAGAAAATTAAAAAATGCTTAACTAACTGACCAGCTGATTCCGTCCGTCCCCCCAACATCAATCCTGGCTACGCCCATGCCTGCCCCCCCCGGCACCCTGGAAGGAGGCTGCTGGCACCACAGGAGCTCCTCTCCCTTCCTCTGTGCTCCAGGGGGAGAAGAGGCACACTCACGTGGCCATTGCTCTCGCTGCGGTGTCCACTGAGACAGGCGGTCACTCGCTTGGAGAGGGAGGGGTTCTGTGCTGTTGGAGGAGGACTTGGAGCAAACTCCGCCCCCCCCCGAGGTTGGGAAATGAGTGGATGTGTGTCTGCGAGAGAGTGCGGGCTCATGGTCCATGACTGACAAGGAAGGAAGAGGCTCAGCGAGAGAGCAGAGCTACTTGGCTGGGGAGCAGCGGATGGGGAGCCGCGGGGGTTTCTGAGCCAGCAGCCGAGGATGCCTCTCCGTGGAGGAAGGATGCTCTGGGGCTGTGCAGGGATGCTCCTCTGCCTGGCCGGGTTGCTTCTGCCTCGGAGCGCCGCCCTGCCTGGAGAAGAGCAGGCGCTACATGAACACCTTGTCCAACACCATCCAGAACTTGGCGCAGCTGCGGGGCTTGGAGAACTTCACAGAAATGTGAGTGTCGCCCAGGGGCGGCTTTCTGTGGGTAGGTATGATGGGAACGAGATGGGTGGGGCTCTGCAACTCCTGCCTAACTCCTCCATGGGTTCCTGGTAGAAGAGCACAGCGGAAGTTGGGGTGCCTTTGCCTCCAGAGAATTTGGACCTCTGACTGACACATTTCTTGCAAAGCAAGCTGGGGAAAAACATCTCTAGGATCACAGGGAGCCGGAAGAGGTTTAAGGAATCTTCCTAAAAGTGAGAGAATGCAAATCTAGCATCTAAGGGGTGTCTTCTTTTTTAAAAAACAGAGATGTACACACACGCCCTAAATAAGCGTCTATATAATAGGGTTGTGGGCAAGTGTATGCACATATCTTGATCCAGTGCATGCTCTTACAGCACAAAGATGAGTTTGAATAAGCCTCTACCGGATGATGACCCACCCCCATGTGAAATCTTTAAGGGGTGGAGAACCCAGAACCAGAAGCCAGAAGCAAGGCTGGGGCTTCCAGCTCTACCTCGAGGACAGACGACTTCCCAGCCATCCTGCCTGCCTGCCTGCTCACCACAAGTCTGTGGCTTCATGCTCCACCTCGGAGGAGTAACGGCTTCCCGGTCTACCCTCCTCGGGGCCGGGAATCACCGGTCCACAACGCGGGGGGGGGAGAGGCCTGGAGCCGCTGCCCGGTCTACTCGCCAGCGGAGGTGGGGAGGCTGTCTTGCCAGTCTACCTGCAGGAAAGCGCAGCTCTGCCGGGCTACCTGGCGTACGGCGCGGAACCACTGGACGTTCTACTGCGCGCTGGACGTCGGGAAACCCGGTCTACCCGCCGAAGCGGCAGGCGGCGTTGCCCGCTCTCCCGGCCCTCGGCTCCTCTCCGGTCTAGCTGCCGGGAAGCCTGGGGCTCGCCGGTCTTCGTCAGAGATCGCGGTGCTTCCCGGTCGCCCCACAGTAAAGCGCGGCTCTGCCGGGCTACCTGGCGTACTGCGTGGAACCTCTTCCCGGTCTACTCGGTTCCAGGCCCGGTTGGCTCCTCGCGTCCACGCACACCACGGCCGGCCTGCCTGCCTGCCGCATGTCCAGGCTCCTGCCCAGTCTACCTGGAAGGCAGGCAGGGGACGGCCACCATGCATGCCTGCCTGCCTGCCTACCTGCCTGCTCACCTGCCGCATGTCCGGCGCTCCTAAACAAAGGAACAGGCTCCTTCCCGGTCTACCTGGAAGGCAGGCAGGGGACGGCCACCATGCCTGCCTGCGTGCCTGCAAGCCGCAGGGTCTGGGGCTTCCCGGTCCACCTCGGTGGAGACACGTCTTCCCGGTCAACCCTCCTTGGGGCCGGGAGGCGCCGGTCCACTAGCCGGGGGGCTGCCACCGCTGCCCGGTCTACTTGCCAGCGGAGGGGGGGGGCTGTCTTGCCGGTCTACCTGCAAGAAAGCGCGGATCTGCCGATGTAGTGGCTTAAGGCGCGGAACCGCTGGCCGGTCTACTGGGCACCGGACCTCTGGAAGCACGGTCTGCCCCCTGGAGGGGATGGCGGCGTTGCCCGGTTTTCCGGAACTCGTCTCCACTCCGTCCTACCGGCCCGGAAAGCTTGGTCTTTCCGGTCTTCCTCAGTGATCGGGGTGTCTCCCGGTCTACCGACAGGAAAGAGCAGCTCTGCCGGGCTACTTGGCGTACGGCGAAGGACCGCTGGCCGGTCAACTCGGTTTCAGGCACGGTGTGCTCCTCGCGTCCACGACCTGCGTGCATGCCTTCTTCCCTGCCGCGGGCCAGCGCTCCTAAACAAAGGAACAGGCTCTTCCCGGTCTACCTGGAAGGCAGGGAGCGGACGGACACCCTGCCTGCCTGCTGCCTTCCTGCCTGCCTGCTGCCTTCCTGCCTGCCGGCCGCCTGACCAGCGCTCCTAAACAAAGGAACAGGCTCTTGCCCGGTCTACCTGGAAGGCAGGCAGCGGACGGCGACCCTGCCTGCCTGTTCGCCAGAAGGTCTGGTGCTTCCAAGTCTCCCTTGGAGGACAAACGGTTTCCCGGTCTACCATCCTTGAGCCCGCGAGGCGACGGTCTACCCGCCAGAGCGGCAGTCGGCGTTGCCTGCTCTCCCGGCCCTCTGCTCCTCTCCTGTCTACCTGCCGGGAAGGCTGGGACTCGCCGGTCTTCGTTAGAGATCGCGGTGATTCCCAGTCCCCCGACAGGAGAGCGCGGCTCTGCCGGGCCTCCTGGCGTACTGCGTGGAACCTCTTCCCGGTCTACTGGGTTCCAGGCCCGGTGGGCTCCTCGTGTCCACGCACACCACGGCCGGCCTGCCGCATGTCCAGCGCTCCTAAACAAAGGAACAGGCTCCTTCCCGGTCTACCTGGAAGGCAGGCAGGGGACGGCCACCATGCCTGCCTGCCTGCCTGCCTGCCTGCGTGCCTGCAAGCCGCAGGGTCTGGCGCTTCCCGGTCCACCTCGTTGGAGACACGTCTTCTCCTTGGGGACGAGAGGCGCCGGTCCACTAGCCGGGGGGCTGGCACCGCTGCCCGGTCTACTTGCCGGTGGAGGGGGGAGGCTGTCTTGCCGGTCTACCTGCAAGAAAGCGCGGGTCTGCCGAACTAGTGGCTTAAGGCGCGGAACCGCTGGCCGGTCTACTGGGCACCGGACCTCGGGAAGCCCGGTCTGCCCGCCGTAGGGGATGGTGGCTTTGCCCTGTTTCCGGAACTCGGCTCCACTCCGGCCTACCGGCCCGGAAAGCTTGGTCTTGCCGGTGTTCCTGTGATCGGGGATTCTCCCGGTCTACCGACAGGAAGGAGCAGCTCTGCCGGGCTACCTGGCGTACGGCGTGGAACCGTTGACCGGTCTACTCGGTTCCAGGCCCGGTGGGCTCCTCGCGTCCACGCACACCAGGTCCTGCCTGCCTCCCTGCCGCTGGCCAGCGCTCCTAAACAAAGGAACAGGCTCTTCCCGGTGTACCTGGAAGGCAGGGAGCGGAAGGACACCCTGCCTGCTTGCCCGCCTGCCTGCTTGCCGCAGGGTCTGCGGCTTCCCGGTCCACCTCGGAGGGAAAACGGCTTCACGGTCTACCCTCCTTGGGGACGGGAGGCACTGGTCCACTAGGCGGGCGGCTGGAGCTGCTTCCCGGTCTACTCGCCGGCGGAGGGGGGGAGGCTGTCTTGCCAGTCTACCTCCAGGAAAGCGCGTCTCTGCCGGACTACCTGGCGTACTGCGTGGAACAGCGGGCCGGTCTACTGGGCACCGGACCTCGGGAAGCTCGGTCTACCCGGCGGAGGGGCTGCGGTGTTGCCCGGTCCACTGGCCCTCGGCTCCGCTCCGGTCTACCGGCCGGGAAGGCTGGGGCTTGCCGGTCTTCCTCAGATGGTGGGGCTTCCCGGTCTACCCAACGGAAAGCGCGGCTCTGCCGGACTACCTGGGGAATGGCGTGGAACCCCTGGCCAGTCTACTCGGTTCCAGGCCCGTTGGGCTCCTCGCGTCCACGCACACCACGTCCTGCCTGCCTGCCTGCCGCCTTCCTGGCGCTCCTAAACGAAGGAACAGGCTCCTGCCCGGTCTACCTGGAAGGCAGGCAGCGGACGGCGACCCTGCCTGCCTGTTCGCCAGAAGGTCTGGTGCTTCCAAGTCTCCCTTGGAGGACAAACGGTTTCCCGGTCTACCGTCCTTGGGCCCGCGAGGCACCGGTCCACTCGTTGGTGTGCCTGGAGCCGCTGTACGACGGTTCTACTCGCTTGGGGGGGGAGAGGCTTGGTCTTGCCGGTCTTATTCAGAGATCGTGGGGCTTCCCGGTCTACCCGCCGGGAAGCGCGGCTCTGCCGGACTACCTGGCGGACGGAGTGGAACCGACGGCCGGTCTACTGGACCCCGGACGTCGGAGAGCCCGGTCTAACCCGCCGGAGGGCTGGCGGCGTTGCCCGGTCTCCCTGCCCTCGACTCCCCTCCGGTCCACCCGGCTGGAGGGGCTTGCCGGTCTACTAGAGGGGGCGGAAGGCTTCCCGGTCTACCGGCTCGCGCCCCCATTGGCGCCTCCAGGTCTACCCAGTCGTTGGACCTTGACGACATTGTCAAGGGTGGGGTTCGTGGCTACAGCTGCCGTAGAAGTCGGTGACTTTGTAGACCGCCGCTTAGCGGCAGAGCAGCAGGCAGGTGATGGATGGGACAGGTGAGGGCGTGCGTGCGTGCGTGCGTTCGTCCTTGCAGGGACGGCAAGGGAGGAAAGTCTTGGCGTGCGTGTGTTCCTTTGCGGGAGGACTCGTTTGCGGGGGAGGGAGACAGAAGGGCACAAAATTTCTCTGTCACTCTAGCATACACTCAAACACAGTATGTCCTTGTGTGCGGGGGAGACAGACAGGGACAGAGAGATGGACACAAAATATCCCTCCAACGCGCACACACGCACACCCAAGAAACCATTCCCGCCCCCCCCCCATGTGCTGGCGTGAGGGGGAGACAGACCCAAAATAGATCACGGAGAGAGAGAAAGAGTGGGAGGCGGGCAGGCAGGCACACAAACACGCATCCCCCTTTTCGCCCGCCCACCCTAACGATCATGACAACAAGAGGGATACGACGACAACAACGAAGAAGAAGAAGAAGACGGCTGCCCTGCCCTTACCATGCTGGCCACACGAGAGCGCGCCTAAAGAAAGGAACCGGCGCCTACCCGGTCTACCTGGGAGAGGGCAGCCCTCCTGCCTTCCTTCCATCCTGCCTGCCTGCTCCCCAGCGCTTCTGAACGAAGCGCCAGGTTCTTACCCGGTCTACCTGGGTGGGAGGCAGGCAGGCAGGCAAGCAAGGGACGCCCACCCTGCCTGCCTGCCTGCCTGCCTGCCTGCCTGCCTGCCTGCCTGGCAGGGAGGGGACGGCCACGGCGAGGGAGGCAGGGCGGGCGGGACACAAAAGAACAGCGGCCGCACGCCAACGGGAGAGGCGACGCGAAGCCTGCCCTCTCGAACAAACGTACGCCCGACCGAACCAACGGCCTGCCTGCCAGCCGGTCGGCCGACCGACCGACCGACCCAATCAGCCGCCCCCCGATCGCTTCGCTGCCGCCGGCAGAACGAGGCCCGAGGAGGAGGAGGGGAGGACGTCCCAGCTACCTCGCGGCGCGGGCAGACGGCACGGGAGCGCCCGGCAGGAGAGCCGGCCCGCGCGGGCAGCCCTGTGTCTCCACAGACAGCCGCGCGGGCACGGAACCCTGACCGGCCGCCGCCCCGGCCGCCGCCGCTGCCGTTCACCCCTCGCCGGCCACCTCCGGGAGGCACAAGCACTCACACACACACACAAGAAGCTCCACACGTTTGTTCTTAAAGGGCATAAAAATAGGCATATTATTTGAGTACAAGGTTGGGTTTATAGCTAATATTTCACTGATTCCCAACATAAGTTACACAACAAAAATGCAACATAACATATAACTGCAAGGGGGGGAAGAAACCTTTTTTACAGTATTAGGATTTATAACATTATTAATTTATAACATTATAAATTATAATTTATAACAATTTATAACATTATTAATTTTTTGCTGCAGGTTAGCTGTGAGATAAATCAATTACAGTTATATATTAAAGGCCAAAGTCAGGCTCCCTGAGAACCGGGCAGTGCAGAGGGAAATAAAAATACAAAAGGACAGTATACATGATGTCCCAGACATGACAACCACACCATAAAGCTTCACGCCAACCAGATATTCCTGTTCACTTCAGGCACTAAGGCGCTTAAATTATCATTAACCGTTCCTCATTGCTCCACCACCAGGACCTGGGGTCTAAGTCCATGTCTTCTCTGTCTTGGGGGGGGGAGGGGCGACTCTTGGGCAAGAAGCTCCCCCCACTCGTCATCCAGCCGGTCCCGGACATGGACTTCCCAGCCTCCTGCTTGCTGCTGCCGCCTTGTGCTGATCCATGACAGGTGCTCTGTTCAGGGACTTACCAAAGGAATCCTGCAAAGGGAGATATTACTGGAGCCTGACATGTTTGTATGTTTGGTGGCATTTAATGCATTGTGACTTGCTATCATTTTTATTGATTATAGCTTAGTAATTTTTACTGTATTTGTTAAGTGTAAACTGTTCGATTATTATGCGCATATATTTAATTTTACTATTCTTTTTTAATTAAATTTTTATTGATTTTCAACCAGAATGCATTTATGTACATTTGTTATACAAATAAATCTCATATAAAACCTTTAGCTCTGCCGAGCTTCAGACTTCCTTCCCCCCTTCGATAAGTATCTTATAATTTCATTACATCTCGTATTTTATTCGTTTATCTAATTAACCATGTGCTGTTGAAATTAATCAAACCCTGCCAGGGTCTTTAAAGATTTACAATTATCTCTTATATACACCAAATATTTACTCCAATTTTCAGAAAACTTCTGATCTCGTATTCTCCCTGATAATCTAGCCGGTTCCGCATCATTTATCAGTTTAACCTGCCAGTCCGAAATAGTTGGTAATACATTTGTCTTCCAATTCTGGGCCAACATAATTCTTGCTGCCGTCGTGACATACAAAAATAAATTCTTATCCTTCTTTTTAACCTCCTTTCCCACTAATCCCAAAAGAATCTGGTTGAGCCGTTTTTGAGCCAGCGACGGGAAAGTGGATTATAAAGACGGAAGGTGGATCTATAAAGTACGATAGTAAGACTACTACCCCCTTCTTTGCTATATTCAGGAGGAGATTGTGCTATGTGATATAAGGGATTGCAATCAAAGAAAATTATAGTGTTTAGAGCGCTTGGAAAAACTTTTTGGAGGCTTTGGGGCGATTTTGAGGAGCGTGGCGAGTGGACTCTTTGACTCTGTCGGAGCCCCTTCACCTCCTCCTTCCTCTTGGTGGTGGAGAGAAGAAGAAAACAGCGATATACTCTCCCCAATTACAGACTTCTATAGGACTGATTTGGAGTGAAAATAAGAGAGAAGGAAAGTAAGAAAGAAGACAGAATATAAGCCCCTTTCTGGTCAAAGTGCTGGGGGCTGTGTTTCACCTCTTCTCCTTGCGATAACAATGTGCAGTTTGCAGGCTGCCTTATGCAGAGACACAGGGATACAGAAAGACAAGCACAAAAGCGCTCGTGCGCTCTCACACACTTGATTGAGGTGGAGGGAGGGAGGGAGGGAGAGGTCAGGCACAAAATCTCTCTCTCACACACACACACAAAACTCGTTTGCGGGAGAGGGAGACAGAAGGGCACAAAATTTCTGTCACACTTGCATACACTCAAACACAGCATGTGCTTGTGTGGGGGGAGACAGACAGAGAGATGGACACAAAACATCCCTCCAACGCGCGCACACGCACACCCAAGAAACCACCCCCGCCTCCCCATGTGCTTGCGTGTGGGGGAGAGAGACAGACCCAAAAGAGATCACACACAGAGAGAGAGAGGAAGGCAGGCAGGCAGGCACACACGGGCGCGCGCGCGCGCACACACACACACACGCATTCCCCATTTCGACCTCACGCCCTCACGATCATGACAACAAAAGGGAGAAGAAAACGGCTGCCCTGCCCTTACCATGCTGGCCACACGAGGGCGCTCCTAAAGCAAGGAACCGGGCCCTGCCCTTACCATGCTGGCCACACGAGGGCGCTCCTAAAGCAAGGAACCGGCGCCTACCCGGTCTACCCTGCGGCGGCCACACGAGGGCGTTCCTAAAGCGAGGGAGGGGTGCCTAGCCGGTCTACCGGGGGCGGGGGCGGGAGGAAGGTAGGCAGGCAGCGGACGGCCGCCCTGACTCCCACCCTGCTCCCTGCTCCCCGGCGCTCCTAAACGCCTAACCGGTCTACCGGGGGGGGGCAGGCGGGCAGGCAGGCAGGCAAGAAGTGAAGGGGGCCGCTCCCCCGCTCGGTGAGGAGCCGGGAAAGCAAAGGGAGTACGGGGGCCCGGTCTATCCGTGCTCTGGGCAGGGCGTGCCGCAGCAAACTACCCGCCAACTGCCTGGTCTACTCGCCGGTGTGTATCACCATCATCATCGGGGCGCCACACCCCTCAGACATTGTTTGTCCGCAGACATACAGATTGTTTTCTAGCAGTCCCATCTATACTTTGCTAATTTCCTGGCGCTCACATTCCAGCACCAAGGGAGGCTTTGATATTGTTAAAGATGGAATTGGCATAAATGCCTCCAATCGCCACTCGAAACGAGAGAACCTTGCGGTGCCTGGGCATTCACATACAAAAACTGGGAGTTCCATCACAGGAACACCCCCAGGCCCAGCAGCACAGGAGCTGCTTCTCTCCAGGGTGGTACGGTCATGGGACCCGCCACCTCTATTTGTGTTGCCACGTTCGTTCATTTCAGTAGAACCGAATCTGTGTGAGGTTAAGCTGAGACTCTCTGGTTCGCACCCAGAGTCTCAGATAAGCCTTCCCTGTTAGCCGCCTTAAGACGTTGCCCGACTCTCACCACGAGGAGGTAGGGATAGGCACGTGGAAAAGACCACCAAAGATCGATCAGTAGAACATCACAGATCATCGGCTGCCATTTTCCTTGAGAGTCAAAGTTACTTCTTGCACATGAATGTACCTTTGTGCAGGTACAGTGCGTGGAGCAGGTTGCTCCACCTGAACACCAGCATGCATGCCAGCCCCTTGAGGGCCCTCCCCTACATGACAGTCAGTGCCATTTGGCAAGCTACCAAACGTGGGGTCCACCCCACTGCAGGGAAGTCCCCACCCTCTCACTCCTGCGTGTCTCTCAGAAATGCTGCCATGGCTACAAGAGCACAGGGGCTGCTCGAGGGTTCTCCAGACCTGGAGCTGGGGTCACAGCCCACTGCCAGCCACTCATTCACCCACCTCACTGCTCCTCTCCCAGTCGAGACCCAAAGGACAGCAGAATAGGACAAGGCTGCTCACCGCTTCTCAAAGGGAACCATGTCAGGCGCTGTGCCTGCCCCACACACCACGGGCCACACTGACCAGGAGCACAGTTGGGTCATTTGCGATTCCCCAGAGGGTCCTGAAAACCCTGTAGCCAGAAATCTCCATGAGCATGCCGTCTTGGCACGGCGAGAGCACGCGTCGTCTTGGGCGCCGGTGCCGGCGCGACGGCAGCCCGGCGCCTCGGAAGCCTCTGGCGGTTGAGCTCAGCAAACTCACTCCAGCAAGAAGCTCCACAGCTCCCCGGGCGTGCCGGTCTACCCATTGCACTTGGGCGGCGGTAGACCGTTCGCGGCGCCCGCCCTTGCTTCCCCGTGATGGAGGTGAGGCGAGAGTGGTTGGTGGAGTGTGCAAAGGCTGGAAAAGGGCAGGCTTCTGACTGTAAGGGTCTGGCCCCTGCCTAGTCTAGTGGCGAGGTTGCTGGTGGCCCTGGTCTACCTACCGGCCGGCAAGCGGAGGTGGGTTGGCCGGTCTTCTTGGCGGAAGGAGCCAGAATTTTCATGCGCAAACCTTCCTCAATTGCCTTGTTTCAGTTTTGGCTCGGTGACCGACACTATCACAGTGCTAGGCCGCCTTCTTGGAAGCCTCTCCTGGCAAACTGTAGCAACTTTCCTTCATCAGAACGCGGTGTATCCATGGCTATGCCAGTTTACCCATGCGATCAGGCATCGGTAGACCGTTCATGCCACCCGTCTGCTGCCTAAGAAATGATAAGCCCGGTCTACCTGCTGGAAAGGCTGGCGGCGTTGCCTGGTCTCCCTGCCCACGGCTCCACTCCGGTCTACCGGTCGGGAAGGCTGGGGTTTGCCGGTCTTCCTCAGAGATCGTGGGGCTTCCCGGTCTACCCACTGGAAAACGCGGCTATGCCGGACTACCTGGCGTACAGCGTGGAACCGCTGGCCGGTCTACTCGGTGCCAAGCACGGTGGGCTCCTCGCGTCCACGCACACCACGTCCTGCCTGCCTCCCTGCCGCTGGCCAGCGCTCCTAACAAAGAGGCTCTTGCCCGGTCTACCTGGAAGGCAGGGAGCGGACGGACACCCTGCCTGCCTGCCTGCGTGCCTGCAAGCCGCAGGGTCTGGGGCTTCCCGGTCCACGTCGGTGGAGACACGTCTTCCCGGTCAACCCTCCTTGGGGCCGGGAGGCGCCGGTCCACTAGCCGGGGGGCTGGAACCGCTGCCCGGTCTACTTGCCGGCGGAGGGGGGGAGGCTGTCTAGCCAGTCTACCTGCAAGAAAGCGCGGGTCTGCCGAACTAGTGGCTTAAGGTGCGGAACCACTGGCCTGTCTACTGAGCACCGGACCTCTGGAAGCACGGTCTGCCCGCCGGAGGGGATGGCGGCGTTGCCCGGTTTCCCGTAACTCAGCTCCACTCCGGCCTACCGCCCCGGAAAGCTTGGTCTTGCCGGTCTTCCGATTGATCGGGAGGTCTCCCGGTCTACCTACATGAAAGATCAGCTCTGCCGGACTACCTGGCGAACGGCGTGGAACCGCTGGCCGGTCTACTCGGTGCCAGGCCCGGTGGGCTGCTCGCGCCCACGCTCACCCCGGCCTGCCTGCCTGTCCGCCTGCCGCCTTTCTGGCGCTCCTAAACAATGGTACAGGCTCCTGCCCGGTCTACCTGGAAGGCAGGCAACGAACGGCCACCCTGCCTGCCTGCCGCCTGCCTTGCGCTCCTGAACAAGGGACAGGCTCCTGCCCGGTCTACCTGGAAGGAAGGGAGTGCATGGCTACCCTGCCTGCCAGACTACCTGTCTGCCTGCCTGCTCGCCCGAGGGTCTGGGGCTTCCAGGTCTACCTCGGAGTACAAACGGCTTCCCGTTCTCCCCTCCTTGGGCCCGGGAGGCAGCGGTCCACTCGGCGTCGTGCCTGGAGCCGCTGCCCGGTCTACTCGCCGGCAGAGGGTGGAGGCTGGGTCTTGCTGGTCTTCCCGGTCTACCCGCCAGAGGTGCTGGCGGCTTTGCCCGGTCTCCCGGTCCTTGGCGCCCCTCCGGTCTACCGGCCGGGAAGGCTGGGTCTTGCCGGTCTTCATCCCTCAAGTCGTGGGGCTTCCCGGTCTACCCACTGGAAAGCGCGGCTCTGCCGGACTACCTGGTGTACGGAGTGGAACCGCTGGCCGGTCTACTGAGCCCACGCTCACCCCAGCCTGCCTGCCCGCCTGCCTGCCTGCCAGCCTGCCGCCTTCCTGGCGCTCCTAAACCATGCTACAGGCTCCTGCCCGGTCTACCTGGAAGGCAGGCAGTGGACGGCCACCCTGCCTGCCTGCCTGCCAGCTGCCTGGCGCTCCTAAACGAGCTCAGGAGGCTCCTGGCCGCTTCCAGCATGGTCCCAGTGCCGCTAGGCCTCCATTTCCACCCTCAGGGCCACGCTGGGGGGAGGAGAGGAGGGCACGTGCTGGGAAACTGCTGCTCCCTTCAAAGCCTGCGCCACCGCTACTCAAGTCACTCTGACCAAGCCCATCTGCCCATCTGCCACTGCAACCAAACCTGACAACCACCTCTGGGGTGGCGCTCCCTCCCCACCCTCAAGCTCGGTTGTGCCAGACCCGCCTTCCTGTTCTGCTCTCACATTTAGGGTATTTTTCCCAAAAAAATGATTGGTTTTCACAACATTATAAACAAACAAACACATAAGACAAACAAACATAAATCATAGCCTTATTAAAAATTACATTTATTAACATTAAGTGACTTCCTCGCTTCCCTTCCCCTTGGTTGAATTTCATTGCATGTCCTTTTAACGGTTTTCCAAATCGCAGTTCTTATAAAATTTAACCTAAACATTAACATCCTTAGATCTTCACATTATGAAATTAAACATATTAATTCATCACTTAACATAAATAAAATCCTAAGCCAATTAAGTATCTGCAAGCTGTTTTCAGTTAATTTAACTTAACATATTTAGCTACGTAATCATTAAATTTAATCCACTCTTCCTTATACGCCTCCTCCTTCTGGTCGCGGACTCTTCCGGTTAGGTCGGATATCTCCGAAAAATCCATCATCTTTATCTGCCATTCTTCTATCGTTGGTAATTCTTGGGTTTTCCACTTTTTAGCTAATAAAATACGAGCAGCAGTTGTGGCATACAAAAATAATTTAACATCTTTCTTGGGCAATTCCAAACCTGTTATTCCAAGAAGAAAGGCCTCTGGTTTCTTTATAAATGTATATTTCAAGATTTTTTTCAATTCATTATAAATCTTTTCCCAGAAGTCTTTCACCTTGGGACAGGACCACCACATATGATAAAAGGTTCCTTCCTTTTCTTTACATTTCCAACATAGATTATCACAGTTATGATATATTTTGCTAATTTTACAGGAGTCAAATACCATCTGTACATCATTTTCATTATATTTTCCTTTAACACAGTACATCCGGTGATCTTGACCACTTTCTTCCACAATCTTTCCCAATCCTCAAACATTATATTATATCCTACATCTCTTGCCCAATCTATCATCACAGATTTAACTTGTTCATCTTTTGTATGCCACTCCAACAATAGCTTATACATTTTAGATAAATTTTTACCTTTAGTATCCCACAACTCCGTCTCCTCTGCTCTCACATTTAGAGCCATGGTAACCCTGGCGAGCAGCTCAGCAGGCCTTGACTTTTGATGTGCCAGGACCTCCTGCCAGTTTGTTGTTCCTACTCGGGAGTAAGCCACCTTGAGTTCAGCAAGGTTAGACAAATTATCAGCATGCATACAAAAACAAAAATCACATTAACTGATCAAAAGCGTGCCAAATGCAAAATTTTACCTTTAAAAAAAAAGTTGTTTGTATCGTTGAAAGCTCTGTTGTGTTTTTATTTTTTCTTTATAAAGATATTTATTAAAAGTTTTTAAGATATAACAAGAAAAAAGAAAAATAAACATACAAAATAAAAAACAGTTAAAAACACACATTAATTTTCAATAACATAACTTCCATACACTTATTTCCTCGGACCTCCTCATACCTCCCTTCTTTGTATTCCAGTTCGATTTGTTAGTTCAGCAAATCCTTACCATTAAACTTTTACCCATTTGTGAAACCTCTTTTTTTTCATATCTCTTAAAGCATTACAGCTGGAAACCGCTTAGTTTCTATCCAACATCCTTCTAACATTCATTAATTTTACAATGTTTCTGTAAGTAGTCTTTGAATTTCTTCCAGTCTTCTTTCACCGACTCTTCTCCCTGGTCTCGGATTCTGCCAGTCATTTCTGCCAATTCCATGTAGTCCATCACCTTCATCTGCCATTCTTCCAGAGTGGGTAGATCTTGTGTCTTCCAATACTTTGCAATAAGTATTCTTGCTGCTGTTGTTGCATACATAAAAAAAGTTCTGTCCTTCTTTGGCACCAATTGGCCGACAATGCCCAGGAGAAAGGCCTCTGGTTTCTTCAGGAAGGTATATTTAAATACCTTTTTCAGTTCATTATATATCATTTCCCAGAAAGCCTTAATCCTTGGGCACGTCCACCAAAGGAGAAAGAATGTACCTTCCGTTTCTTTACATTTCCTGTTGTGTTTTTCTTTTAAGACAAAAGATGTTAATGTATGAGTTATTTTTTTCTAAACTAAAACCTCAGTATTCAGGTTAAATTACCGTATTGGCACTTTGCAATAAATAAGTGGGTTTTGGGTTGCAGTTTGGGCACTTGGTCTCTAAAAGGTTTGCCATCATTGCCATAGGTTATGAAATTATTACTTTCTCCATCAGCTCAGGTGAAGAAGAGAAGAAAACCCTGCTATGGTGTTCTGAACCGCAGACCCAAAGGAGTGCTTGTGGGAGAGGCTGGATGCAGGGGTACCGCAAAAGGAAGTCACAAACTTCAGAGTGGTGACCCAGGTGGTGCTGTGATCTAAACCACAGAGCCTAGGGCTTGCTGATCAGAAGTTTGGCGGTTCGAATCCCTGCGACGGGGTGAGCTCCCATTGCTCTGTCCCTGCTCCTGCCCACCTAGCAGTTCGAAAGCACATCAAAATGCGAATAGATAAATAGGTACCGCTCCAGTGGGAAAGTAAATGGTGTTCCGTGCGCTGCTCTGGTTCGCCAGAAGTGGCTTAGTCATGCTGGCCACATGACCCGGAAGCTGTACGCCGGCTCCCTCGGCCAGTAAAGTGAGATGAGCGCCACAACCCCAGAGTGGTCCGCGACTGGACTTAACGGTCAGGGGTCCCTTTGTCTTTTATGGATTTACAGCAAATCAGCCTGCCAGGTTTCTTTCTTTCTTTAGATTTTATTTATACTTTTCAAATCTATACATTTCATTAATTTTACATTCCATATAACATTCCAAAATTTTACTTCCTTCCCCCTCTTCCTGCAGTTCCTTAAATTTATTTTTTCATATATTCTGCATATCCAAATTCATTTAATTTACTTTTAATTACCTACTGTAAATATATACTCTTATACAACTGCAGGTTATTACAATAATCCTGCTAATGTTTTAATCTGTTTACAATTTATCTGTAAATATTCAATAAACCATTAACATTATTTTATAAAGAGTTTGTTATCTTGATTTCTTATTCTTCCGGTAAGAAATGGAATTTCTGCAAATTCCATAAGTTTTTGTATCCATTCTTCCTTTACTGGACTTCTGCTTCTTTCCATTTTGGGGCAAGTAACATTTTTGCTGCTGTAGTAGCGTACATAAATACATTTCTATTTAGGGAATTGAGTTCCTATAATTCCCAAAAGAAAAGCTTCTGGTTTTTTAAATAAAAGTTATTTTCCAATTCATTATATATCATTTCCCAGTAAACTTTAACCTTACTATAAGACCACCATACATGATAAAAAGAACCTTATTTCTCTTTACATTTCCAACATTCGTTTGAATATTATTTACAGGTATACATTTTTTGCCAATTTACTTGGTGTTAGATACCGATACATCATTTTCATATACTTTTCTCTTAGACCATAACATGCTATAAATTTTATATTCAAATTCCACAATCATTCCAATAATAATAATAATAATAAATTTTATTTATATCCCGCCCTCCCCAGCCAAAGCCGGGCTCAGAGCGGCTAACATCAAGTGTATAATACATTCACATAAAATCAGACAATCAATTAAAATACATCCTCAGATCAGATAAGAATCAGAATAAAATCCAATCGGATGGCAGCCCGCAGATTAGGGTTGGGGACCTGAAATGCTCCCCAGGCCCAACTGTTTGTGCTGAACTTATATGGGCCTGTGAGAAAAATTGGGAAAATTCCATAACTATATGATGACCAATATCTATCGCCCAGTGTATCATTAAAGATTCTACTTGCTCATCCTTTGTCTCCCATTCCAATAATATTTTATACATTTTAGACAAGAAGTTTACATTACATTCCAACAGGTCTCTCTCCAATTGTGATTTGTTCCCCAAACAAAGAGGTCTCTGTGTGCAATGGCTGAGATGAAGAATACAGAGCCTGTGTAGAGAACATCTTCATAAATTGCCTTTAAGCTGGCCGGCGAGCAGTCTTTAGCTGGGACCTTCCTGGTGAAGGAACTGGAGGTAATGGAAGCTCCCGTCCTGCCCCCGTCTATGGGTAGATCGCCTGTCCCCCTTTCTCAAGTTTCTCCGCCTGGCCACGGAGAACGGGAGCGGAATGGGTGGAATTGCAGAGCGAGCGAGGTGGGCGGGCTCGGCCTCCCTTCCTGTGGGTTGTTGTTTAGTCGTCTAGTCGTGTCCGACTCTTCGTGACCCCCTGGACCAGATCACGCCAGGCACTTCTGTCCTCCACTGCCTCCCGCAGTTTGATCAAACTCATGCTGGTAGCTTCAAGAACACCATCCAACCATCTCATTCTCTGTGGTCCCCTTCTCCTTGTGCCCTCCATCTTTCCCAACATCAGGGTCTTTTCCAGGGAGTCTTCTCTTCTCATGAGGGGGCCAAAGTATTGGAGCCTCAGCTTCACGATCTGTCCTTCCAGTGAGCGCTCAGGGCTGATTTCCTTCAGAATGGAGAGGTTTGATCTTCTTGCAGTCCACAGGACTCTCAAGAGTCTCCTCCAGCACCATAATTCAAAAGCATCAATTCTTCGGCGATCAGCCTTCTTTATGGTCCAGCTCTCACTTCCATACATCACTACTGGGAAAACCATGGCTTTTACTATACGGACCTTTGTTGGCAAGGTGATGTCTCTGCTTTTTAAGATGTTGTCTAGGTTTGCCATCGCCTTTCTCCCAAGGATCAGGCGTCTTTTAATTTCGTGACTGCTGTCACCATCTGCACTGATCATGGAGCCCAAGAAAGTAAAATCTCTCACTGCCTCCATTTCTTCCCCTTCTATTTGCCAGGAGGTGATGGGCCCAGTGGCCATGATCTTCGTTTTTTTGATGTTGAGCTTCAGACCATATTTTGCGCTCTCATCTTTCACCCTCATTAAAAGGTTCTTTAATTCCTCTTCACTTTCTGCCATCAAGGTTGTGTCATCTGCATATCTGAGGTTGTTGATATTTCTTCCGGCAATCTTAATTCCGGCTTGGGATTCATCCAGCCCAGCCTTTCGCATGATGAATGCTGCATATAAGTTAAATAAGCAGGGAGACAATATACAGCCTTGCCGTATTCCTTTCCCAATTTGGAACCAATCAGTTGTTCCATATCCAGTTCTAACTGTAGCTTCTTGTCCCACATAGAGATTTCTCAGGAGACAGATGAGGTGATCAGGCACTCCCATTTCTTTAAGAACTTGCCATAGGTTGCTGTGGTCAACACAGTCAAAGGCTTTTGCATAGTCAATGAAGCAGAAGTAGATGTCTTTCTGGAACTCTCTAGCTTTCTCCATAATCCAGCGCATGTTTGCAATTTGGTCTCTGGTTCCTCTGCCTCTTCTAAATCCAGCTTGCACTTCTGGGAGTTCTCGGTCCACATACTGCTTGAGCCTTCCTTGTAGAATTTTAAGCATAACCTTGCTAGCGTGTGAAATGAGTGCAACTGTGCGGTAGTTGGAGCATTCTTTGGCACTGCCTTTCTTTGGGATTGGGATGTAGACTAATCTTCTCCAATCCTCTGGCCACTGCTGAGTTTTCCAAACTTCCTGTGGGTAGACTGAGCCAACTCGCGCAACGGTTCCTTTCCAGCCGGCCGGCGAGCAGGTAGACAAGGTGGCTGTCGGGGGGGGGGGGCTTCCAGCGGGTACACCGGGCGGCCGCCGATGCCCTCAGTCAGAAGCATGTGAAGGGCCCTCTGGGCCGCTGCTAGACTGGGTAGCCGTTCCCTTCCTCCGGGTAGACCGGGACCGTGTGCCACCAACTGGGTAGACTAGGGCAGCTGTCGGTGCCTTTGCTTGGGAGCGCTGGGGCGCCGCCATCCAGCCAGCTGCTAAACTGGGAGGCCGTTCCCTTCCTCAGGGTAGACCGGGACGCCCCTTCCACCGTGGATCTTCTGTGGCATTGCTGAGCGGATAGATCAGGGCAACCGCTGAGCCCCTTTGCTTAGGAGCGCAGGGGCGCCCCCAGGCAGCTGACAAAGAGATAGGCACGGTGGCCGCTCCCTTCCTTCCACCAGGTGGACCGGGTGGCATAGTAACCAGATATACCGCTCAGGGCCCGGTCTATCTGATGGAAGGGAACCCACACTCACCCACGAGGTGGGTCCCGGAAGGCAGGAGGAGGACAGGAGGAGAACCAAAGGAAAACGAGCCAAAGGCAAAAGGGGGGGGGAGGGGCGGCCCGGTCTATCTGTTCTGCCGGTAGGATTTCTTAGCCCCTTTTCTTGGAAAACTCCCCCCCCCTTTTGTTTGTCTCTTCAAGCTTTTTCTCATTTCTGTGCTTCATTGCGTAAACCTACTCCCAAGTAAATTTCCTTTGATGAGGAAACAGCAACCTGGCTGGTCAGTATTTGCCAGAAACCACATTGGCTGCAAAAGGTACTCAGCCCTTCTCCCTCCCCTGTGAGTGATTATATACTCCATCACCATCACAGTACAAAGGAAAGCATTGACACTTGCTTCATCCCTGAGTTAAGTAGAATAAACACCTTTGTCTTGTCCGTCATCTCACTATTGGGTGGGTAGGCATTGTGACTGAGATGGTTACCTGTCTGACACTGGGGCAGAATATCACCCGTCATGACTCTCACTCACCCCTCCCCTTATACCTTCCCTGGGTCCTAAATGCCATTGGAATTGATGGGATTGATACAAGTGATTTATTATGAATTTCTAAAGTTTTCCCACTGAGCCAGTACATAGATACATTTATCAGTGAAATGCCACATTTGATATTGACACTTCCCCGGTTGTTCCTTTGTTGGAGACCTGGGGCTCAGAGGGGAGTCACAGGCGCCTTCTGCAAACTGATCGGCTCTTGTTTTCTTGCTCCTTTGAGCTGATTAGTATTCCATCACTAGTGGAAAAGGCATTTTGGATTCATCCCTGGGGGGGGGGGAGCTTTGTTGGGGCCACTTGGACACCTTGAAGCATAACTATTCATATTTAAGTGGTACAGGTCCTGATCCCAGGGTATCTCTAGGGCTCATCTGTCCATGTGAGTTCTACACACACACAGTGCAGTTTCCTAAAGGAAAACGTTTTTGTCCTTCCGACTCCTGTCCTTGGGAACCCTCTCCTGAGAGGAGGTGATCTGCCTAAGGTGTCATGGAGACAGGTGAAGACTTAACTCTCTCAATGTTTAATAGGCTGTGATAGTGAGATGCTCTCAAATGTCTCATGGCTGCTCCCAACAGCTTCAGGTTGATGTTAAATAGCAATGGCAACAAGGCTTAGCTGCAAAAGGGCAGCGGGAGGAAACCGAGGGGTCTCCTGGATCCAGTCTGCTTGTGACCACCAATGATTACACATCATTTGTGGCATTTGTCTGCCACTTTGGACAGCCTTTTCATCTAAGTAGTGTTAGAATGTGGTTTCTACATTATCACAACCCTGTCAAAAGCAGAAAGTATGGCTCATGGGGAGGACAAAAGGAGGACTGCTCTGTCTTGATGTTGGGGTGTGGTGGTAAGGCAGGCTGATCAGCACTGGCCAGAGCAGGCCCCTTTGTGGCACCTGCCTAAATGGAAGCTGCTGCAACGAAGGACCTTCCTCTGTCTGCAAAGGAATCTGTTTTTTTTTCAGCTTGGCCATCAGGTGACAGGTGAGAGGCCCCAGCCAACTGTTAAAATGGTCCACAAGGGTGGGGGAGTTCAGGATTCACCCCTTTTCTGTGAGAGGAACGCTTTGCAGTCCTCCAAGTGAGGGCTATGGAGGCTTGTGCTCACCTTGAATCTGTCTCTCCCTCCAAGCATTTCTGTGGCTTCTCCCCAGCATGGATTCTTTGAGGAGTCAGGTGTGGGTTCAGACGGAAGCTCCTTTTCTCTTGTTTTTGCAGGGTGCCTTGAGTGAATCCAGTTTTGGGCTTTGCTGCTTTTTGCATGCATCCACAAACCACCTTTGGCACTTGGCATGAGACTTTTGGTTTCCTTTCTCATTTCCTTCTTTTCTGCAGATTTCTCCAAAGCATCGATTGTGCATTGATAAAATTCTGCAGACTGTAATCAGGTCAGCACATAGTGTAGACTACAAACTGGCTAAAGTCATCATCAAACTGGCTGCTGAAGATACGCTGAGGACCAGAGTAAGGAGCAAACTGCTGAAATAGATGCTCCTTATATCACTAAGCTGAAGGAGTGAGCAACGCTGGCACTCTCCACAACCCTAACCCTAAACTTAAACCCTAACCCTTACCCCCAACCCCCAACCCTCTAGCCCTACACCCTCATCCTAAACCCAACCCCTAACATTTAACCCCTAACCCTCACCCCACCCTAACCCTCTAACCCCTAAAACCCTAATCCCTAACACTTCACGAATAATTCAGTGCAGCCCCATGGGGAGGCTGCCCTCAAAGGCCAGTGCCCACCCTAAGTGGAAGACAAGCCGCAGCACCTGGGGGCTGCCCAGGTCCCTGGCTCAGAAGCCCTCCTCCTCCCCTCTGGCTCAGGCCACCACATGATCCTGAAGGTCCCTTCTAGCTCTACAATTCTATGATTCTATGAAGAGCAGCCTGTTTAGCCCAGTAGCACATTTGCACGTTCACATCTTTAGTATTTGAAGGAACAAGGAGACTGGCTTTGCAGTATTTGCAGGAACAAGGAGACTGGCAGCCGTGAGCAAGCCAGGCAGCCAAGGCAGCTCTTAATATTTGCAAGACGGGAGAGGTGAGGAATGGTCAGAACTATGGGAATTGCTGGAATTGCTCATCTCAAGACACACACCCCCCCCCACTTCTCCATTGACCAAAAACCTATAAAAACCCCATATTCCAAAAAGTCAGTTGGCTCTTCCAGCTGCAACAGAGAAGAACTTGCTCAGTGCTCCTAAGGAATCAGTGCACATCTGCTTCACCTAACGACAGCTATAGACTTTCTCACCCCCTACATTTCTTGGCTTGATATTAATGTGAGTTTTCGGGCAAAATTGTCCCTTTCCATAGGATTTTGGGATTTTTCTGCTCTTTAGATCAAGGTGTGTATGTCTTGTAGGATCTGCTGCCTGCTTAAATTGTCATTTTGCTGCCTGAAACAGCATTTATATATATTCTGTCACTTTCATTTCATATAATAAACAAATCTTTATATTTCCTCTGTGTAAAAAACATTTTTGGTCCAATTAATTTTTATTGCTTTTCAAAGTTTTCAACAAGTTAACATCAAGTTAACATCAAATTAATACAAATTTAATACAGATTTAAAAGTTGACTTCCCACCCAGGATCCATGTTTCTCTTTCCTCCCTTACTCACTGCTCAATATAGCATACATTTCCTAATTTCATTTCAATACTTAAAATATTTTATCACTTATTCTTTTCCCTTTCTTCATTTCCCATTGGCTGTACAGTGGTACATTGGTTCTCAAACTTAATCTGTTCTGGGAGGCCGTTTGACTCCTGAAACCATCCAAAAACCAAGACACGGCTTCCAATTGGCTGCAGGAGCTTCCTGCACTCAAGTGGAAGCAATTCTGGACATTTGGCTTCTGAAAAACATTTGCAAACCAGAATACTTACTCCCGGATTTGCAGTGTTTGGGAGCCGATTTGTTCAACAACTAAGCCGTTCAGGAAACAAGATACCACTGTACACATTTCAATTCCTGCATAGACTTTTATTTTACTATAACATATTCCCAAAATATCAAATAGAGTTACTCTTCACTTTGTCAGCCCACAAAAATCACTGGTTATGCATCAATATCCCACAAATACAACTTATTTCTCCTGGCGTTTTGCATGTGCACATGTCTGGCTGGTGATGGTAAATAAGAAGTCCTCTTCAGCTGCAGCATTCCATTCCATCTTCACACACACAATCAATCCACAGGATCTCCCGATTCTCACTGTTATATAGCAAAAGGGTCATTGGTTATATCATATTCCCAGGCTTCTGGTCTGTCCATGTGCTTGCCCTCCTTGCCTAATACCAGGTGGGAGGGGGAGTGAACATTATTGCCGTGAAAATATATTTTAAAATTTTCTTAATCCTCTCCCCTATGCTCAGTTAGGTCCATACAAGCCATCTTCTATACTTCACAATTTCAGATTATTTCTTCTTTACCAGGTATATCCAATTTTATGTTACAACAGTTTGGGATTTAAACGCTGCTTCACACTCTCTGGTCCATCGTCTCTAAATCCAGCTTTACTCTAGTTTCTATTACATCTTTTTGTTCCAAGAGCCTGTACAGGACAAGGACTAATTCCTTAAAAACATTTGTATTTAAATGACCCTTTCCTTCCCCTTTAGCCAGGCAGATTTTCACACACACCATCCAATAATTCATTTGCATACAGGATCCATCAATTTTTAGCTGGGAAAGTTAATTTATATTTAAGGTCCGCTCTTCTTAAATTCTTACAATTCCACTGCTCGGCAGAGGTTAGCTGAGAAAAATCCTTAAGACGAAAATTATACGAAGAAACCATCCACCCTCCCATTTCCAATACCCCTCACAGCAGAAATTAGCATCTTACGAAACCTTCAATTAACAGTCAGATAGTCTCCAGCAGCTTTGGTTAACATCATGTAGGCTGCGGCACCTCTTCATTTTAGTCCAATTGCCTGAAATCAAAGGAGATTCACAGCAAACATGGTTGTTGATGGAGGCTTTCTCGAGAACGGAGTCACATCAAAAGACAGAACCCTGCCCCTCCTTTCTCAGTGAAGTTTTCCAACTCCGTCCAAGACCAAAGCAGACATTATAAGGTGTCTGCAAGTTTATGACACTCCCCAATTTCATCAGAAGGATTAAGGGGGATGCTAAACCAATATCTTCACCCAATATCTTCACACACCCCTGGGGCTTTGGAGAACCTGGGAGAGCAACACCCCGTGCTCACTACTGGAAGCGGAAGCCCTATGTAATAACTTCTTGTTGGTGTAGGGTTAAAGGCAAACACATATTCATAAAAAGGATGCATGTTATGACTCTAGCAAAAGCTCCCAAAGCCTCTTCATTGTGTGTGAATACACGTGAGAGCTGGACATGCATGCTATTTCAGACACATGTAACTGTTCTAGTGGAGAATGTGGGCGGCAAGGATGGCTTAAGGCATATTTAACCTCACATATGTTGGACTTTTAATGTTAAAGTCCAACATTTATTTTGACAATTAAAGGGTGTCCCTGTGTTACTCTTCCCATCCAGCTGTCCCTGACAATGAAGCTCTTTGCAATAAGTGAGGCCATAGTTTCCAAACCATTTGCAAAGGGTAAAGAAGTTTTAGCTCCACAGAGTTTTAACTGATACATGCTTCCCTTTGGTTGGCAACTGTTAAAAATATATATTTGAAGGGTCATGCAAGCAAAGGCTTAAGGCCAGAAATTGAATTTGGTTAATTGTTTCATGTGAGAATTTAGCCAGAATTTGAATTGTATGGTTCAGAGCTTGAAGCCAAAACCAATTTATCCAAGTCATTGGCAGTGACATCTGTGGGCCCTTAACTTTATGCAACACTCACACTCTTCGCCTCCATGCAAAGCCTGGGACATTGTCTCTTTAAGGGGAATTTATTAGAACAGACTGGTTTTGCAAAATTCTTAGAATTTTGGTACTAATTCTGTGGAATCCCCTTCTATTCCTTGTTCTTTTAAGAACATTTAGTTCCCTCTGTTTCTGTGGTGGCCTTGGAATGCTATCAGGCCAATAGCATTGCTTGGAAGCAACTGGAAACAGAAGACTACACATTATAAATATGTTGAGTTAGAGGTATATTGAAAACACTTCTTCACTTGACTGTATTTATTGTGTGAAGTTTAATGCAGACAAATACAACTGTGAATAGATTGCCAGTAAGCAAGGGGTTAAGAACCGCAGTCTTTACATCTTGGAGAAGGCTACAAGGTTCAGATTGGTGTTGATCCCTCTTCTCTCCAAGGGCAGGAGTAAAAAGGTCTATTTGTCTTTTACAAAAAAAAATTTCTCTTGCTTACCATGCTCTCAACCTGGAAGGATGTGTGGCTACTCTGCAGGCTCACATAAAGGATCTTCATCTTAACTTCTGTAATTTTTAATATAAGATGTGCTGTGCCTTTGTTTATATTCATACTGATTTGAAGAACACTAGATTTATTATAGGTGAAACTTTTATGCTTACTTGAAAGCCTGATCTTATTATTAGTAAAAAGGGAAGAGACGGGGTAGCAAATCCCAAGTGCCCAGAAAGGATTCCTAATATAGGCTTCACAGCCTTTTATCCCTGTGGTATTGCTGTTCAAACTATTAAACTCTGCTGCAAGAGGCTTTAAGGTAAGAGTCAAACCTCGGGGATTTCAATGTAGGGCTCACAACTGTTTGTCAAACTGTTATTGTGTAAACACATGTTTACACAACTCCCCCCACATTTCTGGGGTTCTGAGTTTTGTAAGGCAATATTGATATTGACAGGAGGGAGGGTCAATTCAGTACACAACTAGATGGCACTGATTGAAGGCAACCTCATCAGTGTTGCGTTGCCAAATCATGCATGACTCTCTCCCCAGGTGTGATGTGAAGAAGGTATTCCAACACCTTGGCCAATGATTTGCACTTCACAGATGTGGGCACGTAGTATGAAGAAATGTTAGATAATATGAACACCGTAGCAATACTCACCCACCTACTAATTAAAGTTTCATATATTTAAATTTGTAAACAGCAACTGCTATGGTTTCTCCCCATTGGGAATTTGATGGGAAGTGAGGTTGTCACTGCCAGTGAAGCTCATTCCATATCTGAAGTACTGATATGATCTCTCTCCACTGTGAACTCTTTGATGGGAAGTGAGAGTGCGACTGTGTCTAAAGCTTTTTCCACATTCCAAGCACAGATATGGTTTCTCTCCACTGTGAGTTCTTTGATGGGTAGTGAGAGATGATCTCTGACGGAAGCTCTTTCCACACTCTTGACACTGAAAAGGTTTCTCCCCGGTATGAATTCTTTGATGGGCCGTGAGAGTTGTTCTGTGACTGAAGCTCTTTCCACATTCCAAGCACTGATAGGGTTTTCCCCCTGTATGAATTATTTGATGTGAAGTGAGACTTTCCTTATGACTGAAACTCTTTCCACACTCTTGGCATTTAAATGGTTTCTCTCTTCTGTGAGTTGTCTGATGATAAGTGAGGGTGCTGCTGTGATTGAAGCTTTTTCCACATTCCAAACACTGATATGGTTTCTCCCCACTATGAATTGTTTGATGGGAAGTGAGGGCGCTGCTCTGATGGAAGCTCTTCCCACATTGCAAGCACTGGTATGGTTTCTCCATGCTGTGAGTTCTTTGATGGACAGTGAGATTGCTGCTATAACGGAAGCTCTTTCCACATTCCAAGCATTGATATGGTTTCTCCCCGCTGTGAGTTCTTTGATGGGCCATGAAATTAGCTCTGTGACTGAAACTCTTTCCACATTCCATGCACTGATATGGTTTCTCTCCAGTATGAATTCTTTGATGGAAAGTGAGTGTTTCCTTTCGACTGAAACTCTTTCCACATTCCAAGCACTGATAGGGTTTCTCCTCCCTGTGTGTTCTTTGATGGGAAGCGAGACTTTCTTTCCGAGTGAAGCTCTTTCCACATTCCAAGCACTCATAAGGTTTCTCTCCTGTATGAATTCTTTGATGGGAAGTGAGATGGTTGCTCTTACTAAAGCTCTTTCCACACTCTTGGCATTCAAAGGGTTTCTCCCCAGTATGAATTCTTTGATGTAAAGTGAGTTTTCCCTTCTGACCAAAGCTCTTTCCACATTCCAAGCACTGATAGGGCTTCTTCCCGGTATGAATTACTTGATGTGTGGTGAGAGCGGTGCTGTGACGGAAACTCTTTCCACATTCCAAGCACTGATAGGGTTTCTCCCCTGTATGAATTCTTTGATGGGAAGTGAGAGCAGAGCTCTTACTTAAGCTCTTTCCACATTCCAAGCACTGATAGGGTTTCTCCCCAGTGTGAATTCTTTGATGGGAAGTGAGAGCGGTGCTGTGACGGAAGCTCTTGCCACATTCCAAGCACTGATAGGGTTTCTCTCCGGTATGAATTCTTTGATGGGAAGTGAAAGTTGCGCACTGAGTGAAGCTCTTTCCACATTCCAAGCACTGATAGGGTTTCTCCCCGGTATGAATTCTTTGATGGGAAGTGAGATTGCTGTTGTGACTGAAGCTCTTTCCACATTCCAAGCATTGATACGGTTTCTCCCCAGTGTGGACTCTGTGATGGGCTGTGAGAGTTCGTTTCCGACCAAAGCTTTTTCCACATTCTAAGCACTGATAGGATTTCTTCCCAATGGGATTTATTTGATGGGAGGTGGAATGAGAGCTCTGACGGAATCTCTCTCCACCCTCCGAATATTTATGTGGCTTCTTCATTGTGTGGATTCTGCCATGGTCTCCCTTGATCATTTCTAATTTATCACCACCTACATTGAAGAGAAAAACAGATTAGAATCACAGGAAGAAATTGAGTCCCCAATTATTTAACAATGCTAACTGCTTGTGATAGAGGGAGAACTGACGAGAGTTCAGATGTGAGGTCTTCCTACAGAGTTCACTGCCTTTGTTGACTAGCATTTATGGACATATTTATAGGAACCTGGAATTTGAAAAGCCTGGCTCTTTTCTGGGTTGGATCTGACCCGATCATGGAATCTGCTTCATCTCAAAGGTCAGTAAGTTCTCTGACCAACTGAAAATGGACAGCAGCAAAAACATAAAACGTGACAAAAGCTACTTCCATTTGTCTAACAATTCTGAAGCCTACATTTAAAAAGGACTGAACAGTTCAGCCAAGCCTAACTTTCTTCTGTAATGTTTTACTTGCAGTTTAATGTAGGTTGTAAACCGCTTTGATTCCCCCCCTGAAAAATATAAAGTGATAGAGAAACGAAATGAATGATAATAATAGTAACAACTGGAGGAAGAATAATCACAGACCAACCAGTAGGCAGTCCTCCATTCAAGGTGAGCTGTGGGGATGTTAGAATCTCAGGTGCTATAGTAGCCCTGTTGAGCTCCATCAAAATATTGGAGGTTTGTTACAAAGAGGTATGTAATGATTTTCAAAACAGATATTATGAACCAGCAGGGAGCCTTACCAAGTGAGTCCATGATCCCACGATTCTCCTCCATGACTTCCTTATGTAAAGCTCTCTGGTCAGAATCCAGCAATGCCCATTCCTCATCTGTGAAACAAACAGCGACATCTTCAAAGCACACTGGACCCTAAAAGAAGGAAAATGTCCTCCACTTAGACAGCATAAAGATGATCTACTACACATTGCTCTGTTGTTTTCTGCCTGTTGGTTACTGCGTTGTTTTAATGGGGTTGTTTTGCTGCACATTTGCAGCAAATTCTTCAGGGGAAACTCCTAATGCCCTAAAGTGGACTTCAGGGGGTGAATGGGGACCTGGGAAGGGAGAGGATAGAGGGGGAAAGCCCTGCTGTGCAACTGATTGGGGTGGCTAGGTGAATCCTGGCCACTCTTTTTTATGGTTTGTCCACTCTTTAGGAACCTGTTGTAGCATTCAATTATAACTTTATAAAGAAAATGGAAATGACTGAGGGATAATGTAAGTGACATTCGGAAGCTGAGGTGAGGAAGCTGTTCCTTATTCTTAGTAAATAAACCTTCTCAAATGGCCTTTTTAGCCTTTGTTCAGGGCAGCTTTGTAAGGAGCTTGGGTACAGAGGCACCTGGCTGCCCCACCCTCGGCCTCTCTCCCCACAATGCTCCTTCCCACTACCTGATCTGGTTCCACAGCTGCCGCTTCCCCTCCGTTGCCATGGAAATATGGATGAGGTTTCACTGATGTCTTTCTGTCACCTGCGAGAGACAAAGGTAAGTGGGAAGCCAAGGGGGTCTGCTTCTCTCAGAGGTTAAGTAGTGCATCTCTAACTACATATGGGCCTTTGAAAAAGCCTCCCCTACTGAGTATGTTTGGATGTTTGTACCCATTTCATATTTTAGTATATTCCCCCCCCTCCCCGGAGGTTCTTTGCCCCAAATGTCTTCCCCCAAAAGATTCAAATAACCCACTGCTATGTTTCAAATGTGACCCAACAGAGAAATAGCTCATTCCTCCTTACCCAGGGGCCTCTCTCTGGTATCCAACAGAATCCTCTCTGCTTCAGAGGAATCCGTGCCCATTTCTGCAAACAGATAATTTCCCTGAAATCACAGAATGACAGAGTTAGAAGGGACTCCAAGGATCATCTAGTCTGCAATGCAGGAACTTCAACAAGTATTCCAAACAGAGTTAGAAAAGGAACGGCAGAGGCAAAAACATTAGGGGTATCAGGTAGCATTCCATGGATGCTTTCCAAAAAAGATGTGCCATTGGTCAAGAATTTGAGGATACCCTACCTCATGTTCAGAGCCCCTTGGGAGTATTCAGAGGAAAGTCTCACCTGCTGTTCTGCCTCCTTCCTCTCCTCTGCCTGACTCAGGAGGAAGCCTTCGGCCAGGGCCACCGCCTGGGCACTGGTCTTCGCTCCACATTCCCTCACCCAGCTCTCCATCTCCGGTGGAAGGGCAGCCAGGAACTGCTCCAAGATCACCAAGTCAAGCATCTCAGCTTTCGTATGCCTTTCTGGCTTTAGCCATTGACGGTCAAAGTGGTAGAGTCGACTGCAAAACTCTCGGGGACCTTTGACCTCTTGGTAGCAGAACTGCTGGCTCTGCACATCAGAGCGAAGGGTGTCCTCCTCACCCAGGATCTGCACAGAGTTTTCCCAGAATCCCCTGCTGCTCCCCATTAGGATGAAATTGCCTCTTCCTCCTCCAGGGTCAGCTGAGTCTTGCTCATCCACCTGTGCTCTCAAGAAACCTCCAAGGGATCAGAAAGAATCTTTTTTTTTCTTCTGCCAAGTTCTGTCTGTCCAAATTAGAGGTGCTAGAAAAGTCCTACAAAGCACAAACACATTGTTCTGTTATAAAATGGATACACTGTCAGGAGAAGAAAAAAATGTTTCCTCAGCAAGCATGGATGAGCCTTGCAAGGAATCAGGCCTGGACTATACCACGGCACTGACTTGAACTTTCTTTTCAAAGTTAAAAAGGAAGGAGGAGAAGCCCCTATTTCTCCTAGTGCTTTCTCGGTAGCGGCACCCTCCCTGTGGAATGCCCTCCCTTCAGATGTCAAGGAGATAAAGAACTACATAACTTTTAGAAGACATCTGAAGGCAGTCATATATCTGGAAGTTTTTAATATCTGATGTTTTAATTTGTTTTTATATATGCTGTAAACCAGCCAGAGTGGCTGGGGAAACCCAGCCAGATGGACAAGGTATAAATAACAAACAACAACACTAGAAAAGTTACCATGCAAAATGTGCAGGCACCTTAAGGGATTTCTGTGAGATGAGTCAGCCTGGTTGCTCCTGCCTTTCGGTGTTTTCAGTCAATGAATGAAATCAGAACTGCAACTGATGAATGAGGAATTTGGACTGCCATTTTTGTCTACAGGAGTAGAAATCATATATTGAACAGATGGAAAGCTCTTTAATCTGAGCAGGCTGAAATAAAAGAGTAAGATTACCGTACCTTCTGTCGTAGAGCTTCAGTATGCTCATGACAATGTAGTGTACGCACACTCAGAGGATGACCTCCAAACCATGCTAAATATCTTTGCAGAAGCTTACAAAAAGCTTGGCCTGTCGCTCAACATCCAAAAAACCAAAGTGCTGCACCAACAAGTGTAAAACAACCCCTCTGCAGCACCACAAATCCAACTTGATGGTGTTATGTTGGGAAGTGTTAATCACTTCTCCTACCTGGACAGTTATCTTTCCACAAGGGCCGACATTGATGCCGAAATCCAGCATCGTCTGAGCTCTGCAAGTGCTGTATTCTCCTAACTGAAGTGCAGAGTGTTTGAGGACAGAGACATTCATAGAGAAATCAAAAGGCTAGTTGGGGTGTGTGTGGTTCCCCCCCCCCCACCAAAAGGCTTGTTTACAAAGCTATTGTACTACCAACCTTACTGTCTGCTTGTGAAACATGGAACACTTATAAATGCCATCTCCAACTTCTGTAAAGGTTCCATCAATGGTGTCTCAGAAAAATTTTACACATCTCCTGGGAAGACAAGTGAACTAATGTCAGTGTACTGGAAGAAGGAACAATCACCAGTGTCAAAGCAATGATACTTCAACATCATCTGCGTTGGACTGGTCATGTTGTGCGGATGCCTAATTAGAATCCTAGAGTTGGAAGAGACCACAAGGGCCATCGAGTCCAACCCCCTGCCAAGCAGGAAACACCATCAGAGCACTCCTGACATATGGTTGTCAAGCCTCTGCTTAAAGACCTCCAAAGAAGGAGACTCCACCACACAATTATCATCTTCCAAAGCAACTACTCTATTCCGAACTTAAAAATGGAAAGTGTAATGCTGGTGGTCAACAAAAGAGGTTTAAAGACTGTCTCAGGGCAAATCTAAAAAAAGTAGTATAAACACCGACAACTGGGAAACACTGGCCTGTGAGCGCTCCAGTTGGAGAACAGAATTTACCAAAGGTGTTGTGGACTTTGAAGAATGTTTTTCTTCAACTCAGGATGAAAGGGTGAAACGAGCTAAGAAGGCGGCACTTATGGCAAGCCCTCACCGGAATCAACTCCCGCCCAGAAACCTATGTCCCCACTGTGGAAGGACGTGTGGATCCATAATTGTCCTCTGTTAAGAATGTGTTCATGGAAGGCAATCTTACTTGGCTACGAGGGATCGCTAAAGAAAAGAAGAAGACCCCATAGCCTCTGCTCCTAGATTTGGAGCCCCCCCGTCCCCCCCCCCCACCTCCATGCACAAGCTAAACAGTCCCTCCACGCCGCCTCCGCCTGCAGCCCGGGGCTCTTAATTCTCCGCGATGCTCCGCAAGGGACAAGAGAGAGGAATCTCACCCGGTCCCAGAAGGCGCCAAGGACGCAGCTCTACAAAAGAGGGAGACCGCAGCCCCTCTTCCCTGGCAGGAAGTGACGCAAAAGGAGGTTCCTTTGCCCGCCCCCGTCCCACCTTCATTTCCTGTCCTCGACAGGCGCCATTTCAGGAGAGACGGTGAGGGTGGGAAGAGGCGACGGGCTGCCCGGCGACGTGACGCCACAGCGCCATCTTGAAAGAGGGCGAGAAGCCGGCGGAAACGCGGACATCCTGGAAAAGGATGGGGCGGGGAGAGGAAAGGTGGCGGAAAGAGTGGGAGCATTTGCACATACACGTGTCCACAAAACCCCAAGACTCCTGCAGGTGATTGCAGGTAATGCAACAGGAGCCCTTCTGCAAATGGCTTTTGCAGCGTAACTCAGTTAAATGGTAACAAAGTATCCAGATGCGCCTATTTACAGTGGATATTTTCACTTAGCCCTGTTTCTCTACGAATCCACCAATTTCTTAGTTAAATACTAATGTAAAATCGCGAGTGGGAATTGCAGGCGAAAAAGGACACGCCTGCGGAGACAAAAGCTCATACCAATAACTAACTTAGTTAGTCTCTAAGATGCTACTGGAAGGATTTTTTTTATTATTTTATTTTGTTTTGTTTCGACTACGACAGACCAACACGGCTACCTACCTGTAACTAGAAATTTGGGGGGGAAGTTGTTCAGCAGGCGCCTGAATAGCCACGGCGCAGGCGCCTGCCCGAAATCAAGAGGCAGGGAGTTCCAAAGGGCAGGCGAGGACCCGTCAAGCTCTTCGTTGCTTAGGCGAAGAGGCAAACTCGAATGGATCGCTCGCTTCCCGCCCGTGAAGCGCAAGAAGGAAACCAAAGGGAAGAGCCGCCCTCAGCCCCGAGGGGCTTACAATCGGAAGGAGGGACAAGAGAAACGTCTTGCCAGGGGAACAGCTTAGAGCTGAGCCGGAATCCCACGGGATCTCCGGTGGAGTCCTCGTGAGAAATCGCGCGAGCATCTGAGCGTGTGCAGAGTGCAAACCTCGCCTCCCTGGAGTCTCCCTGCGAAGGCGGCTTCTTCGCCTCCGTCGGCGCCTGCAGGGGGCTCCGCCCGCCCCGCCGCCTCCTCCGCCCCCGCCGGGCTCTGAGTCACTAATCGGGAACAGATGCCTCCGGCCAGAGCCTCGCCTGGCTGCGGAAGGTAAGGGGGCGCACGGAGGGGGTGGGGAGAAGCCAGAGAGGCGGGGGCGCTGGGCAAATCGCCGAGGCCGGGTAGGGGAGCTGAGCCCCGGGACCTATTTGCCCGCCCGGCCGTCGGCGAGGGCACCCCTGAGGTTACGCAGAGCGCCTTGAGCGCAGGATAGGATGGATGACAAGGAGGAACGGGATGTTGGTGGCCTCCGGGAGCCCCGGCACCTATTTTGCTCGCCCTGCCGTCGGCGAGGGCGCCTCTGGGGTTGCGCAGAGCGCCTTGAGCAATGCAGGATGGGCGCAGAGGAGAGGAGAGGGTTGGCGGCGCTTGTTCTGTGGACGGCGAGGGCACCTCTGAGGTTACGCAGAGCGCCTGGATCGGTGCGGGATGACCAAGAGGAGAGTCTCCGTGAGTCCCCGCACCTCTTCCTTCCCCGGGACCAGATCCTCGGCGGGCTGCCCAGCCTCCGCCTGCGCCCGCCCCGTCTGGGCTGCAGGCGAACCTGGAAGGAGCGGGTGTCTCGCCATCCCGGGTCTCCTCCTCCTCCGCATCCCCTGGAATTTCCGGGGATCGGGTTACGCGACCCTCCTCCTCCTCCTCTCCGGCTGCAGACTTCCAGCGAGCGGGACCAGAGGCGACGGGGCGGGCGGTGAGTACCAGGCTCCCGGCTCCGCCATGCCTTCCTTGCCCGGGGCATTGCAAGCGCCCCCACCCTCTGCAAAAGGGGCCCCTCTCCCTCTCCTCTCCCTCCTCCTCCCTGTCTTCGCCACGTCTTGCCCGCATCCAGGAGAGGTGCTGAGGCCTGCCGGGATGTCTGCTGCCTGCCTGGCTTAGGAGAAGAGTTGAAAAACAACAGACGGCTTTGATTTGGGGGGGGGGGGGCGGAGGGGGGAGAGAAGGGGAAGGGCTCCTGGGCAGAGCAGCTTTTCTGCATCCAGAAGGCTCCCAGTGCAGTCCTGAAACTTTGGAGAGCCGCTGCTGCCGGTCAGAGACTCCTGAGCTAGGCAGGCCAATGTGTCTTGACTCAGTAGGGAGCATCGAATGGAAAGGCATACAGCCACTTCTTCTGTGTCCCCATTTAAACCAGCCTTTAATCCAGAGCCAGGAAGACTAGAATCTTGGTTTATTTTTTAAAGGAGGGGCTATAGCTCAGTGGGAGAGCATCTGCTTTGCATGCAGAAGGTCCTGGATTCAAATTCTGCCAGCATCGCCAGGTAGCATTCCTGTCAAAAACCTTGAGGAGCTGCTGCCGATCAATGTAGACAGTATTGAGCCAGATGGACCAATGTATCTGACTCAGTAGGGAACATCCTGTGATTTTTCCCCGCTCTCTTTCCTAATCTCCCTGCCTGGATCCAAACTCCCACAAGAGTTTTTTTTCCTCTTTCTTATTTTGTAAAATTTGTACACACAGACTGGAAAACTTAGCGGCCTGCAGCAATTCCGTTGCACCCGCCTGCTGCCAGCCAGGACACTTTCACCTGAGGCACTGTTTTGGGGTGCACCCTGGATTGTTTTATGGGTGCCCTGTATGAATGAGGCAAGTGGGTGCAGCACCATCATTTATTAATCTTTATCGATTTATATTCCCCCAGGGAGCTCAAGGTGGTTGGCATAGCCCTCCCCATTTTAACCCTCACGATAACCCTGCAAGGTAAGGTGGGTGAAGGGATGGTGTCTGAGCCAAAGGTACCCCATAAGATGGGGGGGGGGGGTTTGGCATTCAAATTAGATGCTCTGCAGCACTGACCCACAGCCCTTCCCAAACACCTGGAGGGCTCCAGGGTCCCCCCCACCTACAAATCTAGGATTCTATTGCTCCCACCGGAAGCCCCATATTTCTTTTGGAGGTCTTTTCAGGGCCCCAAAGTGGGTCCCTCAAACATCAAGTATCAGGTAACGCAGAATATTTGGGGAAGAGTTTTTCAGCGATGGATAATGTGCATCTGGTCAGCCCCTGTGGGAACAGGATGCTAGACTAGACAAGCTCTTGGCCTGATCCAGCAACCTCTTGTTGTTGTTTAGTCGTTTAGTCGTGTCCGACTCTTCGTGACCCCCTGGACCAGAGCACGCCAGGCCCTCCTGTCTTCCACTGCCTCCCGCAGTTTGGTCAAACTCATGCTGGTAGCTTTGAGAACACTGTCCCACCATCTCGTCCTCCGTTGTCCCCTTCTCCTTGGGCCCTCCATCTGTCCCAACATCAGGGTGTTTTCCAGGGAGTCTTCTCTTCTCATGAGGTGGCCAAAATATTGGAGCCTCAGCTTCAGGATCTGTCCTTCCAGTGAGCACTCAGGGCTGATTTCCTTCAGAATGAAGAGGTTTGATCTTCTTGCTGTCCATGGGACTCTCAAGAGTCTCCTCCAGCACCAGAATTCAAAAGCATCAATTCTTCAGCCCCTTCATGGATCACTGCCTTGCCATGGTGAAGGGGCTTGAATAACTCAGAGAAGCTATGAGCTATGCCATGCAGAGCCACCCAAGATGGACAGGTCATAGTGGAGAGTTTTGACCAAACATGATCCACCTGGAGCAGGAACCGGCAAGCCACTCCAGTATCCCAGCCAAGAAAACTCCATGGACAAAGACAGCAACTTCTCATGGAGGTCTATTGTGATAGCAGAACCTCCATGCCCAGGGACAGTCTACCTCTGAATACCAGGCCTTGGGAACAACTGGAGAGTCGCTGCTTGTGGGCCTCCCTTTGGGGGCCCGGCCGGCCACTGTGAGAGCAGGATACTGGCCTGGAGGGGCCATTGGCCTGGTCCAGCAGGGTCTGTTCTTATGTCATCACTTCTAGATTTATGGTTTTAAAAAAGCAGGGAAATGACTGCAGTGAAAGGTCCCAGCGGCAAGGAGCTTACAGTCCCAAGTTTGAAACTGCCCCAAGGAGAAGAGCAAGGGTGTGTGTGTGTGTCTGGCATGGACATTGCACTGCCCACTTTTCAGAAAATAAAATCTGTGCTTCCAGGTGGGAATATTGGACAGCTCTGCAGTCAAACCTCGAGTCCCGACGATGAATATCCTTGCCCCCGTCAGGCGGGACCGCGTCATTGCCGAACTGCCGCCGGTAAGGGGGCCAGGAGTCCTTGGAGGCAGGGGGCGGCGGGCACAGCTCAGCAGCAACACTTATGGTGTCAGAATCTCACTTTTTAGCATCAGGATGGTTTTGCACCTGTGGCTCCGCCCCTTTCCCTCTGGCCCCGCCCACCACTGATCTTCGGCCCTCGGAAGGTTGCCAAGGAGACGGTGTGGCCCTTGATCTGAGAACGGTTCCCAAGTCCTGCTGGCACGCACATTTCTCGCCCCTCTTTCTGCAAGCAAAAGAGAACGGAGGCCAGGAATGGCTCAGCCATGGAGCCAAATTGGGGGTGCTGGAATTTTGGGGTGCTTGCACCAGATTGGAGATTTTTGGTGGGGGCTGTATGTGTGTGCCTGGACAGAGAGTGGGGTGTGTGACCTGTATTTGAAGAGAAGGCCTTTTAAAGAATCATAGAGCTGTAGGGTCGGAAGGGACCCCACAGGGTCATCTAGCCCAACCCCAGTCCCCGTCCCCATGCAATATTCCCCGGATGTCCTAGGGGAAACGATCTGGAGCCCTTTTCAACTGGCCCACCAGCTCAAATCAGGGGGAGGACAATAATGAAAAAAAATCAGTCTCCTGGCCTGGGTTGGACTAGATGATCGTAGGGTTCCCTTTCATCTCTGGTAGGGAGAAAACGGTGGAGGGGAAACCCTTTTAATTCCTTAAGAACAGGGGTCAGCAAACTTTTTAAGCAGGGGGCCGGTCCACTGTCCCTCAGACTATGTTGGGGGCCGGACTATATTTTGAAAAAGAAAATGAACAAATTCCTATGCCCCACAAATAACCAAGAGATGCATTTTAAATAAAAGCACACATTCTACTCATGTAAAAACACGCTGATTCCCGGACCGTCCGTGGGCTGGATTGAGAAGTCAGTTGGGCCGGATCAGGCCCCCGGGTCTTAGTTTGGCTACCCATGCTCTTGAGCAGGCATAGTCAACCTTCGGCCCTCCAGATGTTTTGGACTACAATTCCCATCATCCCTGACCACTGGTCCTGTTAGCTAGGGGTGATGGGAGTTGTAGCATCAAAAACTTAGAGGTGTGTGTGTGTGTGTGTGTGTGTGTGTGTGTGTGTGTGTGGCTGCACAGGTGGCCTGGGAACTCAGTGGTTAGGGAAACTTTTCTTTAAAATGCACACAAACTTATTTGTTTCTTGTGGTGCTGGCGGGAGTCTTTGCATTGGAAGAGCTGTTTGGGGCGCTGCAAGGAGCATACAGAATGGGGGCGTGTGGCAGTGCCGTAACTCCCCCCATTCCTCGTTTTCCTTCCCAGTGCTTCACCAAAGGGGCCGCGCTCCATTCCAGGACCTCCTTTCACCCCAAAGTGGTTGGGATGTGCCAGTCCCAGAGAACGGGGACTGTGGGGTGAGTATTCAACGCCAGAACATGAGAACACTGAACAAAGCTGAAGGTCGGAAGATTTGGGGTGGATAAAAGGAAGTCCTCCTTCACGCCATGTGGAGTTAAACTGTGGAACTCCCTGCCACTTGGATGGCTTCAACAGAGGTTTGGACAAATTCCTGGAGGAGCTGAGGGCTATTGAGGGCTCCTTGCCAGGATGAGTTTGCTCTGGCGGAGGCAGTCAATGCTTCTGAATACTAGTTGCTGGAAAAGAGGGGAGTCTTGTGTTCGAATCCTGATTGTGGGTTTCCCTTTGGGGCAGCTGGTTGGCCGCTGTGAGAGCAGGAGGCTGAACTAGATGGACCACTGGGCCTGATCCAGCAGCCAGGCTCTTATTATGTTCTTATTTACGGAGACCCTTCTCTCCACCTTTAAAGACCATCGCCATGACCTTCTAGAGGCCAGATCCACAGATCAGTTAGGGGCACAGAAGTCTATTCCTTTTATCTCTCCTGAATCTCCTGCACAGAATCCTGGAAGGAGGGACTGAAAAGCCCATCTAGTCCAACCCTCAGAATGCAAACATCACAGCTGATTTGTCGGCATTTCCCTGCAAATTCCTCCTTCTGTACACATGTAGTTTTGTCTAACATGAATATTTTTGCACAGCGGTTTCCCCAAATAGAATGCAGCCTTGTATGTTATTTTTCACTGATGCCTGCATTCATATGCACCCTTTGCATCCTTGCACACTTTACTTCTCTGGAGAACTGCACTGCAAAATCCATGGAAAATGTGAATTTCTAAGGATAGCTGTGTTTTGCTTCCCATATTGTTTCAGAAACTGCAAGTCAGTTTGTATTTAAATGTGCAAGTCTCTTTCGCTATAGCATGACGAGAGAAGGAGAAAGACTTCTCTATCCGATTTTTGCCACCCCAGGGGTAATTTTACTCATCTCTATCACACTCCACCCCTTTTATCTCCCATCAGTCACCCTTTATCTTAGCTTAGATAAAAGCCCCCTGGCATTATGAACAGTTCCTATTAGGGGAGTCTCTCCAGGCCTACCAATAATTCCGGCTACCTTTTTCCTAGACATTAACTCAGCCTTTCCCCCCTTCTCAACAGGTTTAAAATTTCCAAGATCATCGTAGTTGGTGACCTCTCTGTGGGGAAGACCTGCTTGATCAACCGGTAACTATGGGGGAATACCCAGGAGGATCGGGGCCCAAGTCTTGGAGAATCATGGGAATTGCTCAGGGTGCAGGGAACTGTAGCTCACGGATTTCAGCACCCTAAACGAACGGCAATCCCCAGGGGGCCCCACAGCTGTTTAGAGCGCTTTAAATGTAAAGTGTGGATTTGACCCCCAAGTCCTTTTATGCCAGGATGACGAACCTGTGACTTTTGGCTGTCGGTACTCCCCACACCCCAACTGTTCTTGGGTGTTTTTGCCTGGCTGCAAATGTCTCTCTGAACTGTGCAGAGGGAAGCCTGCTAGAGAGTTGCTGTTTTTCGTGGGGAGGGGACAGAGGAGCACCCCTTCCATTTGCCAATGGACCTTTAAAGCCCTTTGTGGCTTAGGGCCCTTGTATCTACAGGACCGCCTCTCCTGGTCTGCCCCACTGAGGACCTTAAGGTCCATGAACAACCATAGTTTAGAGGTCCCGGGCCCTACGGAAGTCAGACTATCCTCCCCCAGGGCCAGGGCCTTCTCAGTGGTGGCTCCGACCTGGTGGAATGCTCTGTCCCATGAGACCAGGGCCCTGCAGGATTTAACCTCCTTCCGCAGGGCCTGTAAGACAGAGCTATTCTGCCTGGCCTTTAATTTGAATTCAGCCTGATCTTTTATTTCCCTTGCCTTCCCTCCACCTCCCCTTTTATGAAGATCACCCGCTCTGAGACCCCACAGCTAATTCTCCCCTGGTCTCCTCACTGTCCCAAGTAGGACCAATTCAGTCAGCTAGCCCTGGGGATTATCTAAGGCTTATTTCCCCTAAATTGATTTTTGAATTTTATTGTTATTCATGTTTTTATACTGTATTTTATGCTGCTTTTATAATTGTTTTAAATTTGTTGTTAGCCGCCCTGAACCCGGTTTTTGAACTGGGAAGGGCGGGGTATAAATAAAAAATTATTATTATTATTAATCTTGAGCAGGAAGAGGCTGATGCAGAAGCCAACCCTCTCCTCCCTGACCCCCCCCCCTCTTTCTCTTTCCTTATCCTCAGCTTTTGCAAAGACACTTTCGACAAGAACTACAAAGCCACCATTGGGGTGGACTTTGAGATGGAGCGGTTTGAGGTGCTGGGAGTCCCCTTCAGCCTGCAGCTGTGAGTACCTGCAGCCCGCCCACCCAACCTGTCCGTCCTTTGGGGGGACCCCTCCCGTGGCCCCCTTCCTCAGTCATCCCCGCTACGTGGAGAAGCCCTGCTCTGGAGCTCTGCGGCACCTGCAGCCTAATGCCTTCCTTGCCTCCCTGCCAGGTGGGACACGGCCGGCCAGGAACGCTTCAAATGCATCGCCTCCACCTACTACCGTGGAGCTCAAGGTGAGACAATGCGATTATCAGGGGTTGGAGGGTCTGTCTGTCTGTCTGTCTGTCTGTCTGTCTGTGTCTCTCTTTGCAGCAGATAGCTCCCTGGAACACAGCTAGCAGGTGGGCAAGCAACCTTGAGGACTAGCTCCTTATGGGGGCTGTTAGGATATAGTTCTGTTCCACCTTAAAAGGTCCATGACTGTTGTGTGTCACATGCCTGTTTACATTTCCAGCACAGTCTTCTGGGAACTTCGTTTGTATATTGCTTTTGCTATTGCTGTTTTGTTGGACACGAAGGGAAGCAGACATGTTTTTCCTTTGTTCCTGAACTATGCTGAATAAACGCCTGTAAATAATGCTTACACACGTCTCTGTCTGCCACTTCCGTTGTGAGGATTTGAAAGGGAAAAACTGGGATCGTCTTGGCGTTCTCTGTGGGTGGTGAAAAACTGCAGAAAGGAACCCTCTTTTGTGACCCCTGGGGTCCCATCCATGTGGGAAGTCGGTGTGTGACAATGAATATTTCTCGTTACTTGGTTGTGCTTGGGCAGGGGCGAACGAATACGTTGTGACACCCGGGACAGGGCATCGCTATGTAGGGCGCACGTGCGGTGTCGTTACGTACGATGCATGCACCGTACATAGCGATGCCGCATATGTGCTGTACATAGCGGTTTGCTGGCGGTGCTGCTCCAGCGCTGTACAGATGGTGCTGGGATCTTCTGCTCAAGTGGCGCCAGTGGCAAACCGCTATGTGCAGCGCATGTGTGCGACGGCGCACATGCGCTGTACATAGCGGTTTGGTGGCGGCAGCAGGATCCTCTGCTCGCGGTTTCTATCCAAATGCGATTTTGGTTTTAAATGCAGTGTAAGGTAGTCTCTATGGGAGTATATTGTATTTAATTATGGGGTGTCGAGTTTTAAGGGGGCTAACCAGGCTGGGATAGCTGGGAAAGCAGGCTTGTTGGTTTTTGAATGTCTGATGTAGATTTTTTCAATTTCGTTGTTCCGTATGGGACAATGATAATAAAGATTATCATATCTTAGATTATCGTATTGTATCCTCCACATGCGGCTGTGACAGAGTGATGGCTGCTCACGCCGCCGCGAGCCCCCACGGGGTGCCTTCTTATCACCCCCCCCCCAACATGGCACCTGGGGCGCACCGCCCCCCCCCCATTGTGATGCCACTGTGCTTGGGGGCATACCTTTGGGACATGTGGCTGAAAGTCCCCCATCCAGCATTTCCCAGAATTTACCATCTCAAGAACATCTAAGCCCTCCCTTTCCTCCAGAACTGTCTAATTTTTTTTGGAGGGGGAAGGGGACTTAGAAAGGGGTCCCCTTTTCTCCTCCGTGACCTCAACTCTCCCCGCCTCTCCACAGCCATCATCATTGTCTTTGACCTGAACGACGTGGCATCCCTGGGCCACACCAGGTGAGTTACCTGTTAAGTTCGCCGTCCCCAGCTGGCATCAAAGCTGTGCTGTCAACAGGGTGTGCGTGCGTGGCTGTGAGTTGTGCTGGATCGAGTCCCTGACTCAACATTGATTCCAGAACCAAATTGCACCCGTGTGACCCTACTGCGATTCCTGCATTGTGGGGGGCTGGACTCGATGATGTTTTGGGGCTCCCTCACACCTCTGTGTGCAACGTCAAGAAATTAAAACAACCCCCTTCATTTTGGTACCTTTGACGCTTTGTGGGGAGGTCAGGGCCCCTCTCGGCCTCTATCCTACCTCGCAAGGTTGTTGTGAGGATAAAACAGGGAGGAGCAGAACTCTGCACGCCCCCTGGAGCTCCTTGGATATCAACGCGATAGACAGATACTACACTTGATCTTAGCCAAAAGCCTGAGAAGCGAGAGTGAGAGCTCAGATTTTCTTTTACTGGGGAATGATCAGGAGCTCACCAAGTTAGTGGCTAAATATCTCTATTTGGTTTTTTGTTGTTGAAATACACTGCAGACGTCTGATCTCCCTGGAGACCAAGAGATGTGACAATAGACTGCTCTGCCTCCTTTCTTTTAGCAAATGTTTTGTGCCACTGGGGAAGTGGTAATTCTGTATTGATTTGTTTTGGATGTTGTATGTGATGCCAATAAAAGGTTTGATGATGATGATGATGATGATGATAGATAGCAAGATAAGGAAATAAATAATAGTAGCAGTGATAAATTCCACTCCTGGATTTCTCTCTCTGCCCAATCTGTTCCAGGCAGTGGCTGGCTGATGCCCTGAAGGAGAATGACCCTTCTAGCGCCATTCTCTTCCTCGTCGGCACCAAGAAGGATCTCAGCGTAAGTTGGGGAGAAAAGGAGAGAGGGAGACAGAGGGTGGGCTGTATCCTGCCTGCCCCACCTCCCTGCAGGACCCTCTGCCTTGTTCAGAAGGCATCTCCTGCGAACTCCGTTCAGGGCTCATTCATTGAAGCTGCACAAAGCCCTCCCTCCTCCAATCACTGGCCCTCCAGCCCAGGATCATTTGCATGGCACTGGGTTGGGCTGGATGACCCCTGGAGGCCCCTTCCTCAATTCCATGATGCCCTGGGGGATGAGGCTACTGATTCATGGAGGGTCTTCACAAGGGCTTACAGGGAACAGGCACAGCCAAAACTCTTTCTACCTGCCCCCCGACTTGCCACTCCCCCGCTTTGCTTCCAGGGTAATCCTGGCAACTTGATCGAAACCTGGATCCCGTTGGATCAGCCCAGTTCAGGATCCAGCCAAATCCAGCCCGGTTATTTATCATTAAGGGGGCAAGGAAAGAGGACACTTCCACAAACCTTATACTCTCTCAGCCACAGCGCCGTCTTTGTGATTGGTGCTTCGCAAGGGGGTAGCTCCCTGCCCCAAGCAGCTTCCAATCTGAAACTCACCCTGGAGGGAAGTGGAGGCAGGGAAGAAGTGCTCCTAGCTGGGTTCCTGGAGCTCCTGCCGCTGTCCTTCCTTCCTCCTGAGCCCTTCCCTTCCCTCTCACAGTCTCCGGCGCAGTACAGCCTCATCGAGAGGGAAGCTCTCAAGGTGGCCAAGGAAATGGAGGCCGAATATTGGGCTGTCTCCTCGCTCACAGGTAAGTTTCTCTTTTGCACAGCGACTCTGTTCTCGGTCGAAATGCTTCCGACTACCTGTGGCTGGAGGCTGCAGGAGAGTTGCCCTTGTGCTCAAATAAACCATAATAAACCTCCTCCTTCGTGTGCCTCCTCCTCAAGCAGTCCGGAGGGTGGCAACACGAGAACGGGGCCTTCTTTGCAGTGGCTCCCCGACTGTGGAATGCTCTCCCCAGGGGAGTTCACCTGGTGCCTTCATTATATAGTCATACCTCAGATTACAGACGCTTCAGGTTGCATTTTTTTGGGGTGCGGACCGCTGAAACCTGGAAGTACCAGAACGGGTTACTTCCGGGTTTCGGCGGTCACACATGCGCAGAAGCGCTAAACCGTGCTTTGTGCATGCACAGAAGCGCCAATTTGCAACCGGCGCATGCACAGACGCGCCCCTGCGGGTTGCGAACGTGCATCCCGCACGGATCACGTTCGCAAGCCGAGCATCCACTGTACACCTTTAGTTGCCAGGGGAAAAGTTCCTTTTTAACCAGGCCTTTGGTTGATCTGATTGACATCCTATACCCTTTTAAAATGTGGCTCTTTTGCAGGGCCGTGTTTTTGTTTGGATTTTATATATTGTGATTTTTTCTGTGAACTGCCCTGAGACCTCCAGGTTTAGGGTGGTATATAAATTCAATAAATAATAATAATAATTAAAACCAAAACACCTGGCTGGCCCATGTGAGAAGAGGAGGCTGGACTGGATGGGCCACAAGCCTTATCCAGCAGGAGGGTATATTTCTGAATGCAGTGTCTGGTTAACCTGTGGAACTCACTTCCACAGGAGACAATGATGGCCACCAACTTAATGGGCTTTAAAAGAGGATTAGGCAAATTTATGGAGGAGGAGAGGGCGGTCCATGGTATTTAAGAAAATGGTATCACCCCCTGTACCCCCCTCCCCACAGGTGAGAATGTGCGGGAATTCTTTTTCCGGGTTGCAGCACTGACCTTCGAGGGCAGCGTGATGGCGGAGCTGGAGAGGAGCAGCGCAAGAAGGATTGGCGACGTCGTGCGTAAGTGTGCCCCTCGCCACATGCGTCCAGCTGGCCCCATAGCGGGCGGGAACTTCAAACAGCCCCCCACCCCCCAGTTTCCACAGAGGCAGCCCCATTTCTGCCCCAGAACCAGCTTGGTGCTGTCCGGACCTTTGTAAACGGAACTGTGTATATTCAACACTTTAAAAAACCCAAAGCATGGTGCAGAATTTCAGTATAAATTCTGCCCTGGGAAGAAGCCACATCCTTCCGCCAACAAAAGTTATGCAGGCAGAGCAGATCTCCACTGACTGCTGCAAAAGTCCTTGCACTGCCCGTCTGGTTTTCATTCCCTGCGTTTTAATAGATTGGTTCATTCTGTTTTGGTTCTGCTTTTGCATTTTGTCTGCCTTGCTTTAATTTGTCTGAGCTGCCTTGAGCCGCAGTCCAGGGGAAAAGATAGGATACAAATAAATCTAATGATAATTTATTATTGCAAAATTTACTGTGTTTGAATATAATTTGTAGAGGTGCTTCTGCTGTGCTTTTTTTTGTTCATTGAAGTCATTCTGTTTTTAGAGCTGCTATGCTGCTGCTGCTGCTTTTTAATCTTTGAGGGCTCCGTGCTATAAAGCAGTTTCTAAGCTTGTTAAATAATAATGTTTTAATTTTTAGTGTATTTCTTTATATCCTGCTTTTTCCCAAGCAGGAACTCAAGGCAGCTTACACAAAGCAAAACAACGCAGACAGGATATAAAAAACTGAAAAGATCTATAAGCTAATCATTAAGATAGCAATAGCAATACCTCTCAAGTCCCCTCTCTGGCACGGCCCACCATGTTTCTCACTGCATCTTCATAAGGACTAGAAACTTGTTTGCTTCATAGAGACTGAGGATTCTTGGGAAGCTTCCCTGTTTTGTCGTATTTCAATAAACACACAGCTCTGCTGATGGATGGTGACAGGCAGAGTTTAGCCAATGAGAATGGGATGGGGGGCGAGCGCCGTGTCGCCAAGGTTACGGCTGCCTCTTCCCAGCGATCCACAGTTCTGCAACCCAAGCAAATTTGCAAAGTTTATTTGCACTGCACATCGGCAGGTATTTTTTTATTTTTTTATTAAATAATTGGTAAAGATGGGTTCGTTTTCAGGGTTTGTTGCAAAGCTTAGAGCTTGTGCATTTGTTTTGTTTTTATCCTGCACATTTTGCCTGTACCTTCACAAGGACTAGAAACTTGTTTTGTTCATAGAGGCTGAGGTTTTCCAGGATATTTCGCTCTGCCTCTTTCAGGGATCCACAGCGACGAGCGGGACCTTTACCTGACCGAGAAGCGTCGGAGAGCAAAATGTTGCCAGTGACGCAAGTTGGGGGAAGGAATTTCACTGGCCTGAACATTTGGACTGAACTTATTTCTATACCAAAGAAAAGTGTTGCTGTTTTTTTAATGATTTTTTTTAAAGAAAAGAACAGATTGCCTCATATTTAGGACCATCACAAGCTGCTTTGTACTAAGTCGAGCCATCACTCCATCTAGCTCAGAATTGTCTGCACCGACTGGCAGCAGTGGCTCTCCAGGATTTGAGGCAGAAGACCCCCCCACAGCCCCACCTGGGCTTGCTGCCGCGGACTGAGCCTGGGATTATTTTCCATGCAGAAAGCAGGTGCTCTAACCACTGAGCAGTATGTCATTCCTGCATTGGAAAGGGTTAGACTAGATGACTCTTGGAGCTCCCTTCCAACTCTACAATTGATCCTCTTCCCTGGGTGAAGCTGGTCTGCTTTTCTGCCCCCAGAGCTCTCCCACCCCCAGATATTTCTGCCCTCTTGGCTTCTTGTGGGGCAGCCCAGGAAGAGAATAATCAGATGTTTCTACATTCATTTCTACATTCCATGGGTTCCTTCGCCACAACCGTTTCCTTTTGGTGACATCCATTCCTGTGCCAGGACATGTAAGATAGTGCCCTGGGTCTGGTGTCATGAGACATGTCCCACCCCATTGGGCACAAAGACCCCCTTGTGCCCCCCCCCAAAAAAAACCCCTATTGCAGACAGCAATCATTAACCAAAGCACCTCTGGTCTCCCGGTACGAATCGCATTCGGTCATAATAAAAGTTGAAATGTTGTGCTTTTTGTAACTGTTGCCTTGAATGTGCGTTGATGGGGTTGGCCAGCAGCAGGGTGTCATTTCAGCCTGGGGGGGGCACATTGCCTTCTGGGGGACTTTCTGGGGGCCAAGGGCAGGCCCTGAGGCAAAGAGTGTTTGGGCCCCAAGGAATGTGATGGAGTCTCACAGCGGCCAAATGCCCCCTAGGAACCTACCAATCAAGATAGACTACCTCTAAACCTGGAGGTTCCTTAGGGATGTCAGCGGAGTCCGCTGGATCAGGCCAGGGGCCCATCTAGCCCAGCATCCTGTTCCCACAGTGGCCACCCAGATGCCTCAAAGGGAAACAACAAGCGAGATTCGAACCCAAGAGCAGCACTCTCCCCTCCCCTGGTTTCAGAAGAATTGCTGCCTCCGGTAGCCATCGAAAGCCCTCTCCTCCTCCATGAATTTGTCCAATCTTCTTTTGAAGCCATCTAGTTTGGTGGCCATGCCTGCCTCCTGTGGCAGGGAGTTTCACAGTCTAACCCTGTGCTGTGTGAAAGGGCTGAACCACTCCTGAACCTTCCAACGAGAACAGGTGTGACTAACTTAGGTCCAGTGTGTCTTTGGGTAGAACTTGGTTGGGCACATGTTTCATGTTTCGCTGCTAGGAGGGGGAACTGTGGCCCTCCAGGCATCTCTGTGTGGCCCCAGGACCATGCAGTGGGTTGGACTAGATGACCCTTGGTGTCCCTTCCTGCGCTACAATTCCATAACACCCTCCTCTCCCCACAACATTCCCCTCTCCTCTCTGCACCTCAGGTCCTCCACCCAAGACCTCAGTGTGTGTGTTTTTAATGCAACATGGAGCACTTTGTACATCAACGCTATCAAAGTTTAGCCGCGATTACAGTGGGTTGGGATGGATGACCCTTGGGGTCCCTCCGAACTCGGATTCTAAGTTTCACTGATTCAGCGGGTGGTTTATTAACTACACCGGGGCAGAAGAACACGGAGAAGGAACCTTTTTTCTGATGGAGTGCCAGATAAGCTGGAAGGCACGCAGGCAAGATTCCCAAACTGGTCTGGAGTCACGAGCTTGCAAGATCCCGGAGGTTAATGGCCCGGGAAGCAGGCGGAGTTTGCCACTATTGGGACGCCACGGGCCTCTGCGGGAAGCCTTGGGGGTCGTGCATATACCTGTGCGCCTTCCTCCCTACTGTGGTCCTTGGTTGGGGTTGAAGGCCTGGAAGGAGTCCAGCTGGTGAGCGTTGAACTGGGGCATCAGTTTGGGGGGCACACAATGCGCCCACTTGTAGTGGTCTTTCAGCCAGAGCCCGCCGTCGCTGTCCTCCACGCAGATGGCGGCGATGCCTGCAGGCAAGGTTGGGGGAAAGGCAGCGATCACCGACAGCTTCAGAGCCAGGGTAGACTACTCCTGCAGCTGGAGGCTCCACCAACCTCTATTGCTGCTAGGAATGCCAAGGGGGCCAAGCCTGGCCGTCTGCTCACCGACCCACCTGCCACTAGGCCGCCTTGTTCCTCCACCAGGCGGATGGCGCTCCTCATCGTCCCCCCGGTCTCGACCCACTGGTCCACCAGCAAGACGCGAAGGCCTGGTCAGAAAGGGGGCAGGGGGCAAGGTGGGGTTAGTGTGCCAAGTTCCACCCCACCCCGCTCCTCACCTGAGAGGTTAAAAAAAATATGTGGATCTGGAGCAATGGCTAGGAAACCTCAGTGCTGGATCAGGCCCAAGGGGGCCCAAGCATAGGGTTGCCACATGGCAAAAAGAGCAGCTTGGGGAAATTTTGGAAAACCGGCAAAACGTCTGGGATTTTGAGGTTGGTTGCCAACAACTTTTGAGTTTCATTTCCCAGAAAAAGCTCCGATACTTTGCGTTTGCTGAAAAAAAATCTTTTGCGTCCTGAGTTTTTACTTCTAGAAATACGGCAACCCTGCCCAATGGGAGGCCCACAAGCTGCTCCTGAGCACAATTCTCCAGTGCCTGTATTCACAGGTAGACTGCTGCTAGACATGGAGGTTCTGCAATCACAATAGACCTCCATAAGAAGAATCCGGATGGATCAGTCCGGCCTCCTGTTCTCACAGGGGCCAACCTGCAGTTTCTAGCAACTGGTATCCAGAGGGGTTTCCGCCTTGGACAGGGGAGGAACCTACTTATTAGCCATTTTTAGCATTCACCTCCATTAATTTTATTTATAAGTGCAGCAGAAGATCCTGCCCACAGGCAGGAGCTCAGGGCAACTGCAAAACTCTTCCCTCCTGCGCCCGCAAAGGCATTTACTGCCTCTGATGGAGGAGGGCGTAGATGGACCCCAGCTCCTGTCAATTCCAGTGGCCAGCAATCTCAATGGTTAGTGGTGATGGGTACCCAGCCCTGACCCTGTCTCTCTGTGTGTAGACATCAGTTCCTTTGGGGAGGGAGAACTGAACAAGGGGAAATTCTTATTTCAGGAAGTTTTAAATGTTTGACGTTGAATTATGTTTTTATATGTACTGGAAGCCGCCCAGAGTGACTGGGGAAACCCAACCAGATGGGTGGGGATATAAATAATAAAATTATTATTATTATCTCTGCTCACCTGGCGAGATGGCGTCAGCCCGCATCTCCATCACCTTCTCACGAGCCTGGTAGTCCTTGTAAGGCTTCGAGAGAGTTTTCACGCACAGGTGCCCGGCTTTGCGTATGGCCAAAAAGCCCTTCTGGAGGGTGTGGGCGATGGCAGCGCCTGAGGGCGAGTTGAGAAGGGCAAAGGGGTGCCCCCCTGAATCGTGAGTTGCCACGCCATGCCCTCCCTAACCCCAGCCCCAAATTGATTCATTTTGTTTTCACCAAACTTATCCCCAGGGTTCAACCCTGCTTGGAAAATACTCCAGCATCCTTTGCCATCATATTAAGAATGCAAAATAAAGTAATAAAATTCCTTCCAGTAGCACCTTAGAGACCAACTAAGTTAGTTATTGGTACCAAGAACTAACTTAGTTGGTCTCTAAGGTCCTACTGGAAGGAATTGTTTTGTTTTGTTTTGTTTTGTTTAACTACGGCAGACCAACACGGCTACCTACCTGTAACTGGGAATGCAGAATAGGTTTGCTGGAGAGGGAATGCCCTTTGCATGTGCTCAGAGGCATTTTAGGAACATAAGAACAACAGAGGAGTCCAAAGGGGACCCACCTAGTCTGGCAGGCTGTTCTCATAACCAGACGCCCCAAAGGGAAACTTGCAAGAAAAATCTGAGCCCAGGAGTCCTCTCTCCTCCTGCAGTTTCCAGCGACTGATTTTCAGAAGCATTACTGCCTTTGACTAGGGAGGCAGAGCGCAGCCATTGCGGCTAGGAGCCATCGATAGCCCTCTCCTCCTCCGTGGCTTTGCCCAATGCACATTTTAAGCAATCCAGGTCAGTGGCCATCCCTGTGGCAGGGAGTTCCACAGTTGAACTCTCCACTGCATCTCTTATCCCTTGGATCGCTTCTGCGTTGCTCTTTGCTCTCCGGCCAAGCCAAGCCCCCGACTCACCTAGGATGAAGCCCATTGCGTCAATGCCGGCAACCAGGTCGATGGGGTCACCCCGAAAGGTTTGCAGGAGATCTTCCACGCAGTCCTGCAAGGCCTGGCGAGATCAGAGAGGGAGGGAGAGTGACTGGGGGAGCGTCAAGGGGCTCACAAATCTTCCCTTCTAATGGGAGCTTCCAGTTGCCATTCTAATTCTGTGTATTCCCAATATCAATGTGTATCATTAATCTCTATTATTACTATATCCCTAAAGATAAGGTCAGAGTCTTTTTATACGCAACAGCGGCCACAAGAGTACTTGTGGCCAGAAACTGGAAGAGCAAGGAGACTCCCTCAATGTCAGAGTGGCAAATTAAAATTTTCGAATATATTGAACGAGCCAAGATGACAGCGTCAGTTAGAATGCGATCAAAACAAGAATTAAGAAAGGAATGGTAGTGTAAATCTTTGGATAAGTACTGATTGAGTTCATTAAGCTAAGATGCAATGATTCTAGAACAGAGGAATGATTAATGTGATGAATAAATATGAACACGATGACAGAGTTTTAATGTAGCAAGAAGGACATTGTGCAAGTGGGTGAGGGAAATCACATGGATATTTGGATAAAAGGTGAATGGGGTATAGGGTTAGATGTGGGGAATCCGTACATTTAATCTATGTTATGTACAGTGCTGAAATTGTACGGTAACTAACGTGTAATATGAATTTAATAAATAAATAAATAAAGATGTCAGGAAATCTCTACTTTTACGGTACTATTTTGTTGTTGTTAATGTGTGTATGTAATTTTTTCATTTATTCTGGGAGCCTTTTTTCCCCAGCAGCTCCATGGTAAATCTAGCAATGGGAAATTTCTCCGCTGCCTGCTTTCCCTTGACACCCTAAGTCAGGGGCCAGCAACCTTTTTCAGCCGTGGGCCGGTCCACTGTCCCTCAGAACTTGTGGGGCAGGGCCGGACTATATTTTGGAAAAAAATAATAATGAACGAATTCCTATGCCCCACAAATAACCCCGAGATGCATTTTAAATAAAAGGACACATTCTACTCATGTAAAAACACGCTGATTCCCGGAGCGTCTGCGGGCCAGATTGAGAAGGCGATTGGGCCAGATCCAGCCCCCGGGCCTTAGTTTGCCTACCCCTTTCCCTAAGCACGGGCGTATTTTGTTTAATGGTTAATCCAGCCCTGACAACAGCCCTGTGAGGTAGGTTAGGCTGAGGGTCGCACCCAGGGAGAGTTTCATGGCTGAGCAGGGATTTGAGTCCTGGTCCCTCCCAGGTCCCAAGATAACGCTCTAATCACTACACCGCACTGCCTCTTATCTTCTCCTATCTCCCACCTGAGAAAAGCCCGGTTCCACACCAGGCTCTCACCTTACAAAAAGCTACTTCTGTCCATTCACTCCCACTCCCCACTGTAACTCCTTATCACAGAATCTGTAGAGTTGGAAAGGGTTCTGTGGGTCATCTAGTCCAACCCCGCAGCACAATGCGGGGCTCAAACCTGCAACCCTGAGATGAAGAGTCTCCTGCTCTACCAGCGGCGTAGCGTGAGTTGTCAGCACCCGGGGCAACGCAAGTAATTTGCGCCCCCTAACCCGGGGCAAGGCAAGTAATTTGCGCGCCCCCAACCCCTAACCTGCGAGTTGCCGCTGGCGCTGCCGCGCAAACAACGCTGCTTGCCCGGAGGAGGATGGAGGCAGAAGCAGCCGCCGCCTGTGGCTGGGCCAAGGGGATGGCGGCGGCGGCAGGGTGCAGAGGCTGCCCGTGCCCGGCCAGGCGTCGGTGGCGGCGTCGGCGCTGCTGCAGCGGCTGCTCCTCCTGCGAGCAGTGAGCGGAGCGCAGCCACAGCAACGGCGGGGGGCGCGCGCGCTAGGGCGCAAGGCTGGCGGTGGCGGCGGGGAGCCCGGCGGAGGAAGGAACTTGTCCCTTCCCTCTGGACTCGCGCCCCCCCAGATGTTGCGCCCGGTGCGGTCGGCACCCTTGGCACCCCCCACGCTACGCCACTGTGCTCTACTGACTGAGCTATCCTGTGGTCCATCAGATACCTGGGGATGGCAGTAGAGGCGGGAGGGGTCCAGCCAGGCGAAGCTGGGGCCTTTGACGTTGGGGGCCATCAGCCCCAAATACCAGCCCTTCTCTCGTGGGTCGGGGACGTGTTTCAGATCCATGGAGACGTGGTTAGGGTCAGCAGCTGGAGGAGAAGCTGTAAGGGAAGGTGGGTGGGTAGGGGGCTGGAGAAGAATACATGCAAAGGGATGCTTTCTATCGCAAGGTTCCTCGAGAGTCACCAGAAATCTTGCACCAATTGGAGCAGACTCTTCCACATTTCCTTGTGAGCTGCCTTTCCAGAGGTAAACCACGTGTCGAAAAGGCTTCGCAGTTCCCTCTAATGGCTGCAAATGCACATTTAAGCATCGCTAAGAGCATCTCACTAAGTCAATAATAATAATAATAATAATAATAATAATAATAATAATAATAATAATATATTTATACCCTGCCCTCCCCAGCCAAGACTGGGCTCAGGGCGGCTAACACCAGATAGAAAACAATTGCTTGAAATACAACTTTAAAAACAAGATTAATACAAAATACAACAGAATAAAACGATCCCCGCACGGGGAACAATAAAGGGATGGAACTGACCTTCACGAGGACTAGAATATTTCTTGCTAGGAGTATCTGCTTTGCATGCAGAAGGCTCCACCTCTCCAAGTCTGCAGAGCTGCCTGAAACCCTGGAGAGCTTCTGCCAGTCAGTGCAAACAATATGGGGCTAGACAGACCCAACACTCTGACTCACTCTGCGGCAGCTTCCTATTTCTTTTTTGGGGAAAGTGACCATTATTCAGAATCATGAGGACTAGAATATTTCTTTTGGGGGCTCAATGGCAGAACAAGAGGTCCACATTCTGGCTCAGGGCTGTAATGACCAGCTTACTGAGCAATTCATCCTGATTCGCTTGTGGGGATGTTGCAGCAAAACAAGAGTTACTTATTTATTTCTTAACAGTTACCTATCAGTTTATTGGGGGGGGGTTGAAGCCCTCAGAGCAGTTTACAAAAGAGCTAAAACGATAACATTAAGTTGATGGACTGTGCCGAAATGGCAAAATTAACTGGGAAACTCGGGAATCAAGAAGACAAGAATTTTTTTTTTAAAGAATGGGAAATGTTTATAATGTATATACAAAATAATTGTAAACAGGTCAAGACATTAGCAGGATTTTAAATACACTTGTAATGTAACAGAATGTATAGATAACTTAGGAAGATGAAAAATGGGAGAAGTATTGATAAGGAGTTGAAAATAGAATCAAATTGTACTGCTTTTTGATGTATGTATGTATGTACATTTATTCATATATATTTGAAAATCAAATACAAAGATTACTAAAAAAATACTGGAAAAAACCAATAGCATTATAAATCAGAAACATTAACAGCAACAACAATAATTTAAAGCTTTCATAAAGTTAAAACAACAATAGACTGAAAAGAGATTAAGACTTGCCTCAACTTTCTAAACAGCTGGGTAGTCTTGTCTGAAGAAAAGTAGGTTTAGCAGGCTTGACCAAAAAGAGGACAGTGAAAAGGTATCAACAGGCAGGGAGTTCCAACGTTTAGGTGCTGCCATAGAATTGTGGAGTTGGAAGGGGGGCATCTAGCCCAACCCCCTAAAATGCAGGAACTTTTGGCCCAACATGGGGCTCGAACCCGTGACCCCGAGGTGAAGTGTCCCCCGCTCTGCTGACGACAGCGTTATCCCAGCAGAGTTATTGCACCCTTCCCAGCCTGTCACGCCCGACCCCTTTCCTTCCTCCTTGCAAAAACAGTCCAGTCTTTCCAGGGAAGCGAAATGGTTGTGCAAGAACCCCACCCGTCCCCAAACCGCCCTAGAATCCCTCCAGCTGAATTTGCTGGGATGAGCTGGAATCCTGCGTGGAACAGCAACAGTCTGGAAGTTTGGCGTGGATTTCTTAAAGGAGGAATCAAATGTGGGCTGGATCCTGTTCCATCCTTGCCTGTGGGTCTCTGCTCTCCGAAATAAATACATAAATGCCCACCCCAATAAACCCGACATTTCTCAAATGTCAGAGGCAGCCCCAGAATTTCCCTGGGGGAAGAAAACACCCCACAGCACACTAATTCCCATTCCCTCATGTGGCGTGCCCAGTACCTGGGAGAGGAGATCTGATCTTTGCCTCTTCCCGGGCCTCTTCCAGACAGACGGACACTCAGGAGGTGCTTTTTCCTGGGAGGCCAAAGGTGCTACTGGATCCAAGCAGAGGGACGGAGGGAGGGAGGGCTTGGGCCACGGACAGTGACAGCTGGGGAAGCCCAGCCCCTGCCTGGCCAGGGTCCAGACTCCAGGGCCAGCTCTGGCCTCACAGTTAAAGCTATTCACAATTCATTCACCATGAGGAGCCCAGGAGGGGGAGAAAACAACAAGGGAGGTGCAGAGAAGCAGCGGAAAAGAAGTAGGGCTCAATCCAGTTCGTTGGGAGGCTTGCAACAAACGCGCTTTCCTCAAAAGATCAGACTTCTTTGTGATAAGGAAAAGCAGCGGATAAATGCTGCCAGCCAGTGTTGGCAGCATGGAGACAGATGGAGCAATGCTTTGGCTCAGGAGAAGGCAGTGCCCCAAGCCCCAGAGGAAACCCACCAGCTGGTTTCCTCGTTTCGGATGTGGGGCAAATCCTGCTTCAGCAAGGCTGAAGTCATCCGAAGTCTTGTGTCTAGATTAAGGGAAGTGATAAAGGTAAAGGGACCCTTGACCGTTAGGTCCAGTCGTGACCGACTCTGGGGTTGCGGCGCTCATCTCGCTTTATTGACTGTGGGAGCTTCCGGGTCATGTGGCCAGCATGACGAAGCCGCTTCTGGCGAACCAGAGCAGCGCATGGAAACACTGTTTACCTTCCCGCCGGAGCGGGAACCTATTTGTCTACTTGCTTTCGAACTGCTAGGTTGGCAGGAGCAGGGACTGAGCAACGGGAGCTCACCCTGTCGCAGGGATTCGAACCACCGACCTTCTGATCGGCAAGCCCTAGGCTCTGTGGTTTAACCCACAGCGCCACCCACATCCAAAGGAAGTGATAGTCTGACTCTAATCTGCCTTGGTCAGACCACCCCTGGAAGATCATGTCCAGTTCTGGGCACCACAATTTAAGAAGGATGTTGATAAGCTGGAAGGTGGGCAGAGGAGGGCGACCGAGATGACCAGGGGTCTGGAAACCAAGCCTGATGAGGAACAGTTGATGGAGCTGGGTATGTTTGGACTGGAAAAGAGGAGACTGAGAGGAGATAGGAGAGCCATCTTCAACTACCTCAAGGGCTGTCACAGGGAAGAGGGAACAAGATGGTTTTCTCCTGCTCTGGAGGGTAGGACTCAAACCCAGGGCTCCAAGTTACGAGAAAGGAGATTCCGACTCAACATCAAGAAGAACTTTCTGATGGCAAGAGTTGTTCAACAATGGAAGAGACTCCCTCGAGAGGCAGGGGACTTCTCCTTCCTTGGAGGTTTTCAAGCAGAGGTTGGGTGGCCCTCTGTCCTGGATGCTTTCACTGAGATTCCTGCATTTCAGCAGGGGGTTGGACTAGATGGCCTTTGGGTCCCTTCCAGCTCTTAAGATTCTATGATTCTATGAGGCTCAGGGGGAAGGTTGCCAGCTTTTCATAACAGTGAAACTTTTCAACGAACTTTTCTTAACAGTGGCTGGGTAGTTCTGTGGTGCTGGGATCTGTGAGTTCCCAGGATTATTTTGGGGGGGGGGGGGTGATATAAATGTCTGGGGCGGACAGAGAGGTGGAAGGAACGTCCGTCTCAAATGCTGAGGAGGACTCTCAGATCAACGCCTGAGGGCGCCATTGGCTTGTCCTTTGGCTGAACTTCATGAATAACCAGTGACCATCATGCTCAGATCTGCTACAGGAAGGAAGGAATCAAGGGAGCTAAGAACCTTCGTTCTTGCACAGAGTAGCACTGGTGGCAAGATTTGAGTGATAGAGTTGGAAGGGACCTCGTGGGCTCATCTAGTCCAACCCCACTGCAGCGCAGGAACCACAGCTACATCTAACTTCACACACAAGTCTTTTGAGCAAAAACCCAAACTCTATACACAGTCAAATGACATCAAGGTCGAGAACAGTGCCTGAAAATTCTCCCACAGTGGCCACAGTGCTGGATTTACGTATAAACTAAACAAGCTATAGCTTAGAGCCCCACTCTCTTGGGCCCCCCCCCAAAAAAATCAAAGAAAACAACAACCTGGATGTACATTTCCAAAATATAAGATAAAAAACAATTAAAATAAAACCTACATACAGCAACAGTGTTTTGTTTTGCGTTGTGTAGGCTCCTGTGATGTAAGTAATGGGCCCTGCCTGCTCCCTAAAATTTCACTGATTTGCTCATTTCTATCTATAGGGTGTCTACATAATTGACTGGATGCATGGCAACAACATGTGCAAATGGCTTTAGATACCTAGGTAAAGGTAAAGGTAAAGGGACCCCTGACCATTAGGTCCAGTCGTGGACGACTCTGGGGTTGTGGCGCTCATCTCGCTTTACTGGCTGAGGGAGCCGGTGTACAGCTTCCAGGTCATGTGGCCAGCATGACTAAGCCGCTTCTGGCGAGCCAGAGCAGCACACGGAAATGCCATTTACCTTCCTGCCGGAGTGGTACCTATTTATCTACTTGCACTTTGACATGCTTTCGAACTGCTAGGTGGGCAGGAGCAGGGACTGAGCAACGGGAGCTCACTCCATCGCAGGGATTTGAACCGCTGACCTTCTGTTCGGCAAGTCCTAGGCTCTGTGGTTTAACCCGCAGTGCCACCCGCGTCCCTAATAGATACCTATTAGGTCCATAAATTACCATATAGCATATATTCAACACAAAAAAACAGTGACAGTTTGTTGTTGACAAAGGACAGCTGGACATATAAAGGGCCCCATTACCTTCAGTAGCTTAGGGCCTCATCAAACCTAAATCCGGCCGTGCCAGGGGGTCATAGAGCAATAGCCGATGAGGCCCTGTGGGATTAATCCTAAAGTGGGGCAACCCAGACAACTCCCAAGATTGTTTTATGGGGTCTGGACTGGCTGGGGCTGCCCAGGAAACAGATCAGACTGGGAGGAATGGTATGGAACTACAGGGAGGGCTGTAGCTCAGAGCATTGGGTTTGAATGCAAAAGATCCCGGGTTCAAACATAGAATTGTAGAGTTGGAGGGGACCCCAGAGCCATCTTGTTAAGTTCTGGGTGAACATATCAGACAACACAGCGATTCTTCAAACAGCTCTTGTTTATTCACAGGCCAGAACAGAACTGAACTGAAGGGTTCAGCCAGCCTGCTTATATAGAGCTCCACTACAACGCAACTGTAACCATTTTCTGTAACGATCCAATCACTGAACGTCACTTTTGATCCCTTATTTGCATATGTGGACCTGAACTATCTACAGTATCCTCCTGCTGGCCCAGGGTGAGAACTTCAGTACATAACACATCTAGTCCAGCCCCGTTATGCAGGAATATGCAAGTGGCCCATACGGAGACTGAACCCACAATGTTGGTGTTATCAGCACCATGCTCTAGCCACCCGAGCTAACTGGCAGCCTCTCTAGTCAGGACTGGGAAAAGACCCTTCTCTGAAATATCAACAAGCTGCTTCTGCCTGTCAGTGTAGGCACTACTGAGCTAGATGGACCTGACTGTGAAAAATTAGGACAGCTTCCTCTTTAAATCAAGCCTTTATTCATAACCATGTAGACTGGAACCTGACTTTGTTTTTAGGGAAAGGGTCATAGCTTGTGGTAGCGCACCTTGCCGATAAGCGAGCAAGCTTCAAACCTACACAGGACTCTTTGCCGAAAAGTGAGCAAGCTTCAAGGTCCCACAAGATCCGTTTTTCTTGGGGGGGGGGGAACCAGACTTCTGGTTCCCTCAGGGCCAAGTTCTAGCATGTCTCTGAATCCTGCACCCTCTTTTTTTTTTAGCTTGCACTTGGTGGGGAGCCGCCACCCCCTGAACCAGCCAATCCTTTGCTCCGCTGAACTACTGGGATGAAATCCAGGCAGGCCTTGCCAGGGACACCCCCTCGCTTTTCTCCTGCGGCACACAATGCGTTTCAAGGAACACATTTACAATTCAGATCAGTAGGCCAGCGCAGAGGGGGGTCCTGTCTGGAAGTGGCAGAGCCAAGCAGGGAAGCTCCTAAGCTGTAGGGGAGAGCGAGAGAGGAGGGCTGCAGACCGTCACTCCTCTCCCGCAGCAGAACTGCAGATTTATTCCTCTTGCACTTCCTTGCTAGAGTCATCGTCAAGAAGCGGCTTTGTCGACAGAGCAGGAGGCTGAGCTCACTGAGCTTTGCAGAAATATTAAAACAAACCGTTTAATGGGGAGCTATCAGGGGCCTGCCAGCCACAACACCCCTCTTCTCCCGCCCTCCCGTTGGAGGCAGCAAATGCCTCCGAATGCTAGTTTTGGGGAATTGCAAGGCGGAGAGTGTTGCTCTTGTGTTGAGGTCCTGCTTGTGGACATCTTCCCTTTGGGGCACCTGAGAGGCCACTGTGAGAACAGGTAAAGGTAAAGGGAGCCCTAACCATTAGGTCCAGTCGTGGCTGAGTCTGGGGTTGCGGCACCCATCTCGCTTTATTGGCCGAGGGAGCCGGCGTTTGTCCACAGACAGCTTCCGGGTCATGTGGCCAGCATGACTAAGCCACTTCTGGTGAACCAGAGCAGCACACGGAAACGCCGTTTACCTTCCCGCCAGAGCGGTACCTATTTATCTACTTGCGCTTGGCGTGCTTTCAAACTGCTAGGTGGGCAGGAGCAGGGACCGAGCAACGGGAGCTCACCCCGTCGCGGGGATTCGAACCGCCAACCTTCTGACCAGCAAGTCCTAGGCTCTGTGGTTTAACCCACAGCGCCACCCGCGTCCCACTGTGAGAACAGGAGGCTGGTAGAATTGCTAGAATATATATATACACCCCCCCAAGGTCTGGACGCAGTGACTGCAAGCAGGCGGACTTGGGGAGAAGGGGATGTTGGAAGGTGCCTTATATGATCATTGGCCCATCCAGCTTAAAAGGTGGGAGAGCTCAGATTCAGGGGTCAAATGTGGCCCTCGAGGCCTCTGTCTGGCCCCTGGCGAGACACTCTCCTCAGGCCTCACCTCCTCCCTAGCCACGCCCTCTTGCTTTAGGCCACACCTCTCACTGGCCCTGCTCTGCACCTGCCTTCAAAGGGGGAGAGCCCCAGATGCCAAGTGGATTTTCCCGGGGGAAAGGTGGGAGATCAATGCAATGAATGAAATGGAAAGAAACTGAGGAGCTTAAGTAAAAACGCATTGTAATCAAAAGCCACCGTGGAGTTCATTAAAGACACATGCAGTCAGTGAACTCCTGAACCACCAGCAGCCAGAATAATATAAGGACATCGGAAGAGGTTGCTGGATCAGGCCAAAGGGCTAGAATCCTGTTCTCACAGTGGGCAACCAGAGTCCCACAAGCAGGTTCCGAGGGCAAGAGTATTCTCCAATTGTTGTTCCCCATTGTCTGGTGTTCAGAGGTAGACTGCTCTCACATGTGGAGGCTCTGCTATCACAATAGACAAACCTGGGCGCAGCCAGTCGAAGGGGGTCCATCTAAATCAACATCCTGCCCTCCCAGTGGCCGATCAGATGCCCCCATAGGAAACCCAGAAGCAGGACCCAACACGCTGCCCGCCGAACCACCTCCCACTCCTTCACCTGTGATTCTTGCATTACAGCGGGTTGGACTAGATGACCCCTGGGGTCCCTTCCAACTCGA